>NC_134357.1:214360306-214570306 GCF_048569485.1 Anomaloglossus baeobatrachus | reverse complement strand
GACCCCTCTGCTGCGAATTGCAGTCCACAGCCACCCCAGAAAATGGCGCTTTCATAGAAGCGCCAACATCTGGCTCTGTATCCAACTCTTCCAGCAGCCCTGATGCCGGGTGGCTCGCTGGGTAATAAGGGGTTAATACTAGTTTTGTTTTACTAGCTAGTATTAAGCCAGAGATTCTTAATGTCAAGCAAGTTTGACCCAGCCATTAAGAATCTCCAATAAAGGGTTACAAAAAGACACCACACAGAGAAAAAATACTTTAATAGAAATAAATAAACAAACACACTTAGAGACTCCATGTGTATTACTCCCGCTCACTCCTCCACGATCCTGGTCTTCTGTCGTCTTTCTCCTTCAACCCATGCAGCCCTGCTACATCAGACAGCACTGCATGGGAGGAAGAATGCTGTTGTTCCCATGCAGTCTAATCACTCAGTGAGTGAGCAGAAGCTGTGGGATGTAAGCGGTGATGTCACCGCTGCCACCGTTGCAATAGTAACCTGACAGGCGAGTTACTGTAGCAACAGTGATCTCCGATCACCTGATTCCCGGCGCCGATATTCACCGGCTGTGGTATCCAGTCCCTGCATGTTGGCTGACTCTGTAAAGAACGCCGACATGCAGGGACGGGGAGCTGACCATGTGCCAGAGCATCTGTCCGGTACACGGAGATGCTCAAACGAGCACCGCGTACCAGAGAGATGCACTGACAGGACCTAGCATGACGTCATAGCCATGTGACAAGTCTGTAGCCAATGAGATAATACACACGCATGTGACTGGTCACATGATATGACGTCACGGAAGGTCCTATCATCAGTGCTGGTTACCGAGAGGACACAGCGATGGTCACAAGGAGAAGCGGCGGGAGACAGAGTCTGCAGGACGCGTCGCGGGACCTGTAAGTATAATGGCAATGTTTATTAATTGTATGTGTATATGTATAATGTGTTTGTATGTGTTTGTGTTTGCCTGCCATTGTTTTCAATGGGGTTTGAAGGTGTTCGTCGAGCGTTCGACGAACACACCCGCTGTTCGACGAACCGAACTCGAACACTAGGGGGGTTGCTCATCTCTACTTAGTAGACCATCAACTTTACAGCATGCGGCAAGAAACCACATTAGATCCCCTGCCTCACCATGGGTGGAGAGAAGTACAAGATAATGATCCTGCAATCAAGTTGATGAAAGAGCTGATAGTCCAACCAGACTCACATCTGAATCCTGGAGCTCCACCAGATACTCAGAAGTTGTTGAGGGACAGATGTCGATTGTATCTTCATCGGGGAAAGCTGTGCCAAAGCCTCACCAATCCTAAGACACATGAGAGGGTATGTCAGATAGTGATACCAAAAAGCCATGTTCCAAGAGTTCTTGAAGTGTACCATGATCGAGCAGGACACTTTGGCTGGAAGAAGCTGGAAGCATTACTACGTGATCAGTTCTATTGGCTTGAGATGAGAGGTATCAAAGAAGACTGGTGCAGAAGTTGTGGTCCTTGTACCTTGATAAGACAGGATGGTACCCATCAAAAGGCACCACTACAGCCCATAGTCACCAAGCAATCTTTGGAAATTGTTGCCCTGGATCACGTCAAGCTGGCACCCAGTAGAACAGATTACACCTATGCTCTAACAATGGTAGATAACTACTCCAGATTCCTGGTGGTGGTACCTGTTAAGGACTTAACAGCAAGCACCGCAGCCAAAGATTTCCAAGCCCATTTCTGCAGACCTTATGGTTACCCAGAACAGGTGTTGACAGACAGAGGACCTGCTTTCGAGGCTGACATCTTCAGAGAATTCTGTAACCTGTACGGTTGTAGAAAGATACGTACTACCCCCATCATGCATAAACAAATGAAATGTGTGAGAAGATGAACCACCTTGTCATTAATTTGCTGAAAGCCTTGCCATTAGAAGAGAGGAACTTGTGGCCTGAGAAGTTACCTGATTTGGTGGATATGTATAACAATATTCCAGTTAGTTCTATGAAGTGCACCCCCGCCTATCTCATGAAAGCGAGACCAGGGAGACTACCAGTAGATTTTGAAATGGAGGTCGAAGTACCAGAAAACAGCTCACCAAGTGAAGACTAGGACTCTCACCGTCAAGCTCAATATAGAAAAATTCAAGACTATGTTGAGCAGAATTTGAACCGCAGTCGCGAAAAACAAGAAAGAGCAAGCTAACCCTCTCATGCCTGGAGAAACAGTTCTCAAAAGGAAAAGGAGACTTCACAAACTTGATGATCAGTGGGAGAAGGAACCTTATGTTGTACTACCTTCAATCTTTGATAATCAGAAAACCTGTCTAATCAGCAAAGATCAGGGACAACAACATCTACTGTCTCACGTGACCAATTGAATAAATGTCCAGAACCACTGAAACCAAGAGAAGAAGTACCACATCTACTTCAAGTCGAGGAAAAGGAAGAAAAAGTTATCCACACTATCTTGGGAGACTTTAGAGAGAATTGGCCCCAGTATAATGGAGGTGTCATTGTGCCAGTCCTTACATTTCCACAAGTTGCGTAGGAACCGGTTCCAGAGGAGCCCTCAGACCATACACTAGTAGGCTTACGAAGAACATGTAGACAATTGCCTAGTCCACCAGCACACAGTAGGGAGACACCTGCCCTAGGAATCAGCACACAGTAGGGGTTAGATGAAGGACCAGAATTACATAGGTCTACCCATAGCAACTTTGGCCAACCCCCACTTATGTACAGAGAGTAAGCCCTAAGTGAAATATACAGTCATTAATGTAAACAAGGTTAACAATGTTGAAATGTTATATTTGTTATTTCTGCTAAAAATCTGCAAAATGTTTTAAAAATGTTTAATAATCTGAGAAGTTTGAAAATTTTGAATCATCCCGGAAAAGTAATCTGATTAACCTGTTTCACAAAGTTAATTTAAATATAGACCACGGCTGCAGGACTGGCAGCAGCCAACACAAACTTGTGTCTTTGTATATAGTTGCACCAAGTGTGCCTTCCAGAGTAATCCCAAATTGCACCATCAGGACATTGATCCCGCCACCAAGGAGAGGAAGGTTGGAGGAAAAGTCTAGGATAGAGATGGTCCAGACCTGGTTACCAAAGGGACCGGAGACCTGCCTCCTCAAAGGGTTTTGGGGAACCAGGACCTTTTTGGGTGGTGGGTTGATGGGGGAATGCTCATTGTTTGCAACGTTCCAGAACAGTGCCTTCCCTATGTGGGAAGAATATTATAAATTATGTTAACCATTAATTCTTCCTTTGCGGTTATAATAAAACTCTATCTTGCTTACAGCCCAAGGACGTGCTGTGTTTATCCATGGGGGAATATATATATATATATATATATATATATAATTGCTCATGGAGCAACATAATTGAGCCCTGATTTATGTACCTAGAGGGTGGATGTGTGGAACTTTTTCACTCACCGTATGTCGTTGTCTTGTATGTACATTGTGTTTTACATGTTTTTCTATCGCTGTGCACTTTTTTTTGATAACTAATAAAAATACTATTTTGTATTTCCTATGCAGTGCTTATTTGAGTCATTTGACCTAGGGATAGGAAGTTATGTAGGCAAATTTAAAGACTTTTTGGTCCTCTGTCTTTATATCATATGTAGTTGTTGCCCTTTACTCTTATAATGAGGTACATATATGCCTTTAATTTGTTTTGTTTTTTCATTATTGAAAGCAATGAGAGTGTAAAAACACAGCTCTATTTTTGATGGTTTTGTGGTGAATTAAACTAACTTTATTTAAACATATACTCAACACAAGTGACACAGCAAAAACACAGCTAAAAAAAGCAGCAAAAACAGAGCCAAAAACCAGCAAAACCAGCTTTTTGAAAGTAACTTTTTTACTGCCAAGAGAAAAACAAGCAGCCAAAAAAAAGGCAAAAAGCAAGGTGTGAACATACTTTTGGCTGGCCACACTAAAGGGACACTCTAAAATGTGGCGTAATTGGGTTGTTGATAATGGCCTGTGGAATGTTCGTCCACTCCTCTTCAATAGCTGTGCAATGTTGCTGCATATAGGCAGGAACTTGAACATGCTCTTCTAAACGCCAATCCAGAGCATCCCAAACATGCTCAAACAGTGACGTGTCCGGTGAGTATGTTGGCCATTAAACCCTTTACGACCAAGGACTTACTGGTACGTCCTTGGTCACCTCCCTCCGGTTACTGTGGGCTCCAGTGGCGAGCACAAAGTAATCCCCGCACATCTCTGCTGATTTGATCAGCAGAGATGTGTGAATAACAGGCGCAGGTGGATCTGAGAACCACCAGTGCCTGTTAACCCCTTAGATCGCACTGTCAAATACTGACAGCAGGATTTAAACATTGTTAAGGGAGTTAGTGAGACGCTACCATGACTCACTTCCTTTGAGGGCCGATAGAGAGCCAGGACTCACAGGAATGCAGCATTTTTCCTGATCAGAGAAGGTGAAATGCACAGGCAATCGAACTGTGCAGGCATAAAGTCCCCTAGGGGGGACTAGTAAAATAAATAAATGTTAAAAGAAAAAGTTTTTAAAAATATGAAAATATAAAAACAACCTAAAAGTTCAAATCACCCCCTTTTCCCCATTGAAAATAAAACAGTTACAAAGATAATAAATACACATATTTGGTATCGCTGCATTCAGAAATATATAATATAATATATAATATAATTAATCTGATCGGTGGCGAGAAAAAAATTCCAAACACCAAAATTACATTTTTTTTGGTCACCACAAAAATGTTTTAAAATGCACTAACAGCAAATCAAAACATCCCATCTGCACAAAAATACACCGTGTGCAGAATTATTAAGCAAGTTGTATTTTAGAGGATTTTTTATTTTTGATCAACAACTATGTTCTCAATCAACCCAAAAGACTCATAAATATCAAAGCTTAATATTTTTGGAAGTTGGAGTGGTGTGCTTTAAGATTTAGTTATCTTGGGAGGATATCTGTTTGTGCAGGTAACTAGTACTGTGCAGAATTATTAGGCAACTTAATAAAAACCAAATATATTCCCATCTCACTTGTTTATTTTCACCAGGTAAACCAATATAACTGCACAAAATTTAAAAATAAACATTTCTGACATGCAAAAACAAAACCCCAAAAAATTAGTGACCAATATAGCCACCTTTTTTTATGATGACACTCAACAGCCTACCATCCACAAATTCTGTCAGTTGCTTGATCTGTTTACGATCAACATTGCGTGCAGCAGCCACCACAGCCTCCCAGACACTGTTCCGAGAGGTGTACTGTTTTCCCTCCCTGTAGATCTCACATTTTATGAGGGACCACAGGTTCTCTATGGGGTTCAGATCAGGTGAACAAGGGGGTCATGTCATTATTTTTTCATCTTTTGAGCCTTTACTGGCCATCCACGCTGTGGAGTAATTGGATGCATGTGATGGAGCATTGTCCTGCATGAAAATCATGTTTTTCTTGAACGATACTGACTTCTTCCTGTACTACTGCTTGAAGAAGTTGTCTTCCAGAAACTGGTAGTAGGTCTGGGAGTTGAGCCTGACTTCCATACCAAGAAATATCTTTGAACAAATTATTAAACAACATTTATGCAAGTATCTGGATGAGAATAAAGTGATTAACCAGAGCCAGCATGGGTTTGTAACTAATAAGTCATGTCAGACTAACTTAATTTCCTTCTATGACAGAATCACAGACTGGGTGGATCTGGGAAATGCAGTAGATATAGTATATCTTGACTTCAGCAAAGCATTTGACAAAGTATCTCATATAATCCTTATTGAAAAAATGACCAGGTGTGGAATGGACAAGGCAACTGTTAGATGGATTCGTAACTGGCTTAGTGATCGTTGTCAAAGAGTGGTCATAAATGGTTGCACATCCAGTTGGAAGACTGTCTCAAGTGGGGAACCACAGGGCTCTGTACTGGGCCCTGTGTTGTTCAACATCTTTATTAATGATTTAGATGAAGGAATTAAGGGTAAACTGAATAAATTTGCTGATGACACAAAGCTAGGAGGAATAGCTAATACTAGAGAAGAGAGAGAGAGGATTCAACAAGATCTAAACAAGCTGGAACAATGGGCACCAACTAATAGAATGTTTTTTAACAGGGAGAAATGCAAAATCATAAATATTGGCAAGAATAATGAAAAGAACATATACAGCATGGGAGGAATAGAGCTATCCAACAGAATGTGTTAAAAAGACTTAGGTATACTAATAGATCACAGACTGAACCTGAGTCAACAGTGTGATGCAGCAGCAAAAAAGGCAAACACCATTCCAGTTCTGGGCACCACATTTAAAAAAAAAACATCAACAAACTGGAGCAAGTTCAGAGAAGAGTGACCAGAATGATGATTGGTCTGCAAACCGTGTCCTATGAGGAACGATTAAAAGATTTAAGATTGTTTAGCTTGCAAAAGAGAAGACTGAGAGGAGACCTAATAGCTGTCTACAAATATCTTAAAGGCTGTCACACTGTAGAGGGATCAGTTTTATTCTCATTTTCACAAGGAAAGACTAGAAGCAATGGAATGAAACTGATGGAGAGGAGACACACATTAGATATTAGAAAAAAAATGTTGACAGTGAGGGTGATCAATGAGTAGAACAGGCTGCCACAAGAGGTGGTGAGTGTGACGACATTATTATTATTTATTATTACAGCACAATTTATTCCATGGCGCTTTACATGTGAAAGAGGGTATACGTACAACAATCATTAACAGTACAAAACAGACTGGTATAGGAGGAGAGAGGACCCTGCCCGCGAGGGCTCACAGTCTACAGGGAATGGGTGATGGTACAATAGGTGAGGACAGAGCTGGTTGCGCAGTGGTGTACTGGACTGAGGGCTATTGTAGGTTGTAGGCTTGTTGGAAGAGGTGGGTCTTGAGTTCCTAATGAAGCTTTCCACGGTAGGGGAGAGTCTGATATGCTGAGGTAGAGCGTTCCAGAGTATGGGGGAGGCACAGGAGAAATCTTGTACGCGATTGTGGCAAGAAGAGATAAGAGAGGAGTAGAGAAGGACATCTTGTGAGGATCTGAGGATGCGTGCAGGTAGGTACCGTGAGACCAGGTCACAGATGTAAGGAAGAGAAAGGTTGTGGATGGCTTTGTATGTCATGGTTAATATTTTGAACTGGAGTCGTTGGGCGATGGGAAGCCAGTGAAGGGGAATGGTAGAGTGGCGAGGCTGGGGAATAACGAGGGGAGAGGTGGATTAAGCAGGCCACAGAGTTTAGGATAGATTGGAGGGGTGCAAGAGTGTTGGAAGGGAGGCCAGAGAGCAGGAGGTTGCAGTAGTCGAGGCGGGAGATGATGAGGGCATGCACTAATGTTTTTGCTGATTCTTGGTTAAGGAAAGCACGGATCCAGGAGATATTGTAGAGTTGTAGTCTGCATGAGGTGAAGAGGGCTTGGATGTGTGGCTTGAAGGATAGAGCAGAGTTGAGGGTTACTCCAAGGCAACAAGCTTGTGAGACTGGGGAGAGTGAGCAACCATCAAGTTTGATGGAAAGGCTTGTTGGAGGAGATGAGTGAGGAGGAGGAAAGACAATGAACTCTGTTTTGTCCATGTTAAGCTTTAGGAATCTCGCAGAGAAGAAGGATGAAATAGCAGACAGACATTGTGGAATTTTGGTTAGTAGAGAGGTAATATCAGGTCCAGAGAGGTAGATCTGTGTGTCATCGGCATAGAGATGATACTGAAAGCCGTGGGACTCTATGAGCTGTCCCAGGCCGAAGGTGTAGATGGAGAACAGCAGGGGTCCAAGAACTGAGCCTTGGGGGACACTGACAGATAGGGGGCGAGATGAGGAAGTGGTGTGAGAATGGGAGATGCTGAAAGTTTGGTCGGTTAGGTATGAGGATATCCAAGATAGGGCCAAGTCTGTGATGCCCAGAAAGAGAGAATCTGTAGTAGGAGGGAATGGTCTACTGTGTCGAAGGCAGGGGACAGGTCCAGGAGGAGGAGGATAGAGTAGTGTCGCTTGGCTTAGGCGGTTAGTAGATCATTGGTCAATTTGGTTAGGGCAGTTTCAGTAGAGTGATGTGGTCGGAAACCAGATTGTAGCCGGTCAAAGAGGGAGCAGGAGGAGAGGTATGAGGACAATTCAAGATGGACATGCTGTTCCAGTAGTTTTGAGGCATAGGGGAGAAGGGATATGGGGCGATAGTTTGACAAAGAGGATGGGTCAAGGGAGGGCTTTTTGTGGATGGGTGTAATGGAGGCATGTTTAAAGCATGAGGGGAATATACTACTTGTTAGTGATAGGTTGAAGAGATGGGTTAGGGCTGGGATGAGGACTGCGGTGATGTTGGGGATGAGGTGCGATGGGAGTGGGTCAAGTGGACAGGTGGTTAGATGTGATCTTGAGAGTTTCATAGTTTCATAGTTTTTAAGGTTGAAGGGAGACTCTAAGGGGCACTTTGCACATTGCGACATCGCAGGCCGATGCTGCGATGCCGAGTGCGATAGTCCCCGCCCCCGTCGCAGCAGCGATATGTGGTGATAGCTGGCGTAGTGAAAATTATCGCTACGCCAGCTTCACACACACACTCACCTGCCGTGCAACGTCCCTGTGGCCGGCGACCCGCCTCCTTGTTAAGGGGGCGGGTCGTGCGGCGTCACTGTGACGTCACACGGCAGGCGGCCAATCGGAGCGGAGGGGCGGAGATGAGCAGGATGTAAACATCCTGCCCACCTCCTTCCTTCCGCAGATCCTACGGAAGCCGCAGTGAGGCCGGTAGGAGATGTTCCTCGCTCCTGCGGCTTCACACACAGCGATGTGTGCTGCCGCAGGAGCGAGGAACAACATCGGACCGTCGCGTCAGCGTAATTATGAATTACGCCGACGCTGTACCGATGATACGATTACGACGCTTTTGCGCTCGTTAATCGTATCATCTAGACTTTACACACTGCGATGTCGCATGCGATGCCGGAAGTGCGTCATTTTCAATTTGACCCCACCGACATCGCACCTGCGATGTCGCAGTGTGCAAAGCCCGCCTAAGTCTATCTAGTTCAACCTGTAGCCTAACATGTTGATCCAGAGGAAGGCAAAAAAAACCCAATGTGTCAAATAAGCTCCAATGGGGAAAAAAATTCCTTCCTGACTCCACATACGGCAATCAGACTAGTTCCCTGGATCAACACCCTGTCATAAAATCTAATACACATAACTGGTAATATTATATTTTTCAAGAAATGCGTTCAGGCTCTGCTTAAATTTTACTAGTGAATCCCTCATTACAACATCATACGGCAGAGAGCTCCATAGTCTCACTGCTCGTACAGTAAAGAATCCTCGTCTGTGATTATGATTAAACATTCTTTCCTCAAGACGTAGCGGATGCCCCCGTGTTCCAGTCGCAGGCCTAGGTGTAAAGAGATCTTTGGAAAGGTCTCTGTACTGTCCCCTCATATATTTATACATTGTGATTAGATCCCCCTAAGCCTTTGTTTTTCCTAACTAACTAACCCCAAGTTTAATAACCTGTCTTGGTATTGCAGCCCACCCATTCCTCTAATAATCTTGGTCGCTCTTCTATCTACCTGTAAGATTATGCCATTTATAACCTTCTATACTTTTGCTAACAAGAAATGCATCCATTCCTCTCTTAAATTCATTCAGTGAGTTGGCCATAACCACTTCCTCAGGAAGAGAGTTCCAGAGCCTCACTGCTCTTACCGTGAAGAACCCTCTTCTATGCTGATGTAGGAATTTTCTTTCCTCCAATCGAAAAGAATGCCCCCTTGTTCTTGTCATAGTCCTTGGTACAAACAGATCATGGGAGAGATCTCTATATGGCCCTCTGATATATTTGTACATATTTATTAGGTCTCCACTAAGTCTTCTCTTTTCTAGAGTAAATAGACCTAATTTTGATAACCTTTCCGTGTATTGTAATGCACCCATTCCATTTATTATTTTAGTAGCCCGCCTCTGAACCCTTTCAAGTTCAGTAATGTCTTTCTTCAGCACCGGCGCCCAAAATTGCACACAATACTCCAAGTGTGGTCTGACGAGTGATTTGTACAGAGGGAGAATGATGTTTTCATCTCGTGCCCCCAAACCTCTTCTAATGCATCCCATCACCCTATTTGCTTTGGTGGCTGCTGCCTGACACTGGGCACTCCAATTTAGATTCTTATTCACTAAGATGCCTAAGTCTTTTTCCATGTCTGATTTCCCCAGCAGTTTCCCATTTAGTAAGTAATCGTAGCATCTGTTTCTCCTTCCCATGTGCATAACCTTACACTTATCTGTGTTAAACCTCATTTGCCATTTTTCAGCCCAATTCTCCAATTTACTCAAATCCATCTGTAGTTGCAAACTGTCCTCCTTTGTGTTCACTACCTTACATAGTTTTGTATCATCTGCAAATACTGATATTTTACTCTGTAAACCATCCACCAGATCATTAATAAATATATTAAATAGTAGGGGGCCCAATACAGACCCCTGTGGCACCCCACTAGTAACCCTGGCCCAATCTGAGTATGTGCCATTAATAACCACTCTTTGTTTTCTACCACTAAGCCAGCTACCTACCCATCTACACACATTTTCCCCGAGCCCAAGCTTTCTCATTTTACTTAGCAGTCTTTTATGTGGGACAGTGTCAAATGCTTTACCGAAGTCGAGATAAATGACATCCAATGATTCTCCTCGGTCCATGTGAGAGCTTACATCCTCATAGAAGCTGATCAGGTTAGTTTGACAGGAGCGATCCTTCATAAATCCATGTTGATATGGAGTTAAACAGTTATTAACATTGAGACATTCCATAATAGTATCCCTATTATATCCCTAGTATAGTAGAGTGTAAAGATTGTTTTCTGTCATGGTAGAGTATATCCCTAGTATAGTATCCCTATTAGTATCCCTAGTATAGTAGAGTGGAAAGATTGTTTTCTGTCATGGTGGAGAAGCTGGATTCGGAGGAAGAGGGCTGAGTAGCTATGATGAGGGGCTGTGGTGAATGTGGGCCAAAGCTTGCTCTGATGTTGTCAATCTTCTGTTTGAAGAAAGAGGCAAAGTCTTCAGCTGAGAGGAGAGGGAGGTGGTGATGTGGGACAGAGGAGAGAATTGAAAGTGTTGAATAGCTGTTTAGGGTTGTGAGAGAGAGAAGATATGAGGGATGAGAAATAGGTTTGTTTTGCAGCAGTGAGTGTGGACTTGAAGGTGGTGAGGGACGCTTTATATTCAATGAAGTTCTCAGTGGAATGAGACTTCATCCATCTGCGCTCAGCAATTCTGGAAGGCCGTCTCAGTTCTTTAGTCTGACTCATGTGCCAGGGTTGCCTGTAGATTGTGCGGGTTTTGGTGTGTGTGAGGGGGGCAGCTGATTCGAGAGCTGCAGAGATTGTAGTGTTGTATAAAGTTGCAGCAGCAACTGCATGGTGTAAAAATGCAATACCTGTGAGAGGGAGAAGGGACTGAGAAAGGCATGTAAATCAAGGTGTTTGATATTTCTACGAGGGTGTGAAAGTTTGTGGAGGGGAGGTTGCGTACTAGGAGAAGAGAGGGAGGAGAATGTGAGTAGGTTGTAATCAGACAGGGGGAGAGGCGAGTTAGAGAGGTTAGATAGGGAAGAGAGGCGAGTGAAGATGAGGTCCAGCGTGTGGCCATCTTTGTGAGTAGCTGCAGAGGACCATTGGGTGAGACCGAAGGAGGAAGTGAGTGTTAGAAGTTTGGAGACAGATGAGTGGGAAGTGTCAATGGCGATGTTGAAATCACCCATGATGATGGTGGGGATGCCGGTGATAAGGAAGTGTAGTAGCCAGGTGGTGAAATGATCAAAAAAATCAGAGGCTGGCCCTGGGGAGCGGTAAATGACAGCCAGTTGAAGGTTGGAGGGGTCGTAGATGCGTACGGAGTGCACCTCAAAAGAGGGAAGAGTAACAGAGGATGGTAGTGGAATTGGTGTAAAGCAGCATTGGTCAGACAGGAGCAAACCAACTCCTCCACCATGCTTGTTACTGGGGCGGGGGGTGTGATTGAGTTGGAGACCGCCATAAGAAAGTGCAGCAGGAGAGGCTGTGTCAGAGGGGGTGAGCCAGGTTTCTGTGATGGCAAGAATGTAAAGTTTCTTAGTGATGAAAAGACAATGAATGTAGGAAAGTTTGTTGCAGACAGAGCGAGCGTTCCATAGTGCTCCTGTTAGTGGGACTGGGGGAGCGGGGGCTGGGTGGATGGGTATGAGGTTAGAGAGCTTGCGTAAATTTGTGATAGGTTGTGGATGAGGGATTGAAGTGACAATAGGGATGTGGTGAGGAGAACCTGGATTAGGAGAGATATCTCCAGCAGTGAGGAGAAGCAGAGAGCGTGTTAGTAGGTTGGAGCAGGACAGGCTATGAGGTGATCGTGTGTGTCTGGCAACACTGGGTGAAATGTGGAGGAAAATAAGTGAGGGGAAGGTGAGATGGGTGGGGAGAATGGAGGGAGAGATAAATAGTTCATTAATGGGTTTAGGGATCAGAGGGGGCAGTAGAAAGTGAAATAATAGAAGGGTGAAAAAGAAGAAAAACACAAACATTGTTTACAGAGGTTATGTTTCCAGTTACCTTCCGGTCACATCCGGCCCAATTCTGGCCTAATTCAATGCATCATACTTATATGGTAAAAACTTGTATTGGTGCAGACAAAAAGTTTTGTGCAGACTTTTTAGTTGCTCCAATATATACATATACAAGTGCAATCAGCTGTGAAGGGGTGGGGTGCAGCAAGGACCTCTTGATCATTCAATCAAAGAAGCCAGATGCAGCCTCACATAGGCAGAGTAAACAAAGATCATAAAAAGAAGGTGGGGAACAGAGGGGGAAGAGGTCACAGTGAGAAGTTGGAGCATGCCAGGGAGATATTAAAGCAAAGAGAGAACAGGTCAGATATTTTGGGAAAGTAGAGTGGATGGTTTAACATACAAGGTTTTAGCACACACAGCAGAGCAAAGGGGAGATCAGTTCAGTTCAAGGGAAAGTAGAGTGGATGGTTTAACATACCTGTGGGAAAATAGACATGATGATTAGATGATGGCAGAGAAGTGATGATAGATGACCAAGTGTGTCATAATAATATCTCTGGCCTAATTAAATGCATCAAACTTATATGGTGCATACCTATCTTGATGTACACGAAAAGTCTTGTGCAGACTTTTTAGTTGCCATAATATATACATAAACTAGTGCAATCAGCTGTGAAGGGGTGGGGTGCAGCAAGGACCTCTTGATCATTCAATCAAAGAAGCCAGATGCAGCCTCACATAGGCAGAGTAAACAAAGATCATAAAAGGAAGGTGGGGAACAGAGGGGGAAGAGGTCACAGTGAGAAGTTGAAGCATGCCAAGGAGATATTGAAGCAAAGAGAGAACAGGTCAGATATTTTGGGAACGTAGAGTGGATGGTTTAACATACCAGGTTTTAGCACACACAGCAGAGCAAAGGGGAGATCAGTTCAGTTCAAGGGAAAGTAGAGTGGATGGTTTAACATACCTGTGGGAAAATAGACATGATGATTAGATGATGGCAGAGAAGTGATCATAGATGACCAAGTATGTCATAATAATATCTGTGGCCAAATTAAATGCATCATACTTATATGGTGCATACCTATCTTGATGTAGACGAAAAGTCTTGTGCAGACTTTTTAGTTGCCATAATATATACATAAACTAGTGCAATCAGCTGTGAAGGGGTGGGGTGCAGCAAGGACCTCTTGATCATTCAATCAAAGAAGCCAGATGCAGCCTCACATAGGCAGAGTAAACAAAGATCATAAAAGGAAGGTGGGGAACAGAGGGGGAAGAGGTCACAGTGAGAAGTTGAAGCATGCCAGGGAGATATTGAAGCAAAGAGAGAACAGGTCAGATATTTTGGGAAAGTAGAGTGGATGGTTTAACATACCTGTGGGAATATAGACATGATGATTAGATGATGGCAGAGAAGTGATGATAGATGATAGATGACCAAGTGTGTCATAATAATATCTCTGGCCTAATTCAATGCATCATACTTATATGGTGCATACCTATCTTGATGTAGACGAAAAGTCTTGTGCAGACTTTTTACTTGCCCCAATATATACATAAACTAGTGCAATCAGCTGTGAAGGGGTGGGGTGCAGCAAGGACCTCTTGATCATTCAATCAATCAAAGAAGCCAGATGAAGCCTCACATAGGCAGAGTAAACAAAGATCATAAAAGGAAGGTGGGGAACAGAAGGGGAAGAGGTCACAGTGAGAAGTTGAAGCATGCCAGGGAGATATTGAAGCAAAGAGAGAACAGGTCAGATATTTTGGGAAAGTAGAGTGGATGGTTTAACATACCAGGTTTTAGCACACACAGCAGAGCAAAGGGGAGATCAGTTCAGTTCAAGGGAAAGTAGAGTGGATGGTTTAACATACCTGTGGGAAGATAGACATGATGATTAGATGATGGCATAGAAGTGATGATAGATGACCAAGTGTGTCATAATAATATCTCTGGCCTAATTAAATGCATCAAACTTATATGGTGCATACCTATCTTGATGTAGACGAAAAGTCTTGTGCAGACTTTTTAATTGCCATAATATATGCATAAACTAGTGCAATCAGCTGTGAAGGGGTGGGGTGCAGCAAGGACCTCTTGATCATTCAATCAAAGAAGCCAGATGCAGCCTCACATAGGCAGAGTAAACAAAGATCATAAAAGGAAGGTGGGGAACAGAGGGGGAAGAGGTCACAGTGAGAAGTTGAAGCATGCCAAGGAGATATTGAAGCAAAGAGAGAACAGGTCAGATATTTTGGGAACGTAGAGTGGATGGTTTAACATACCAGGTTTTAGCACACACAGCAGAGCAAAGGGGAGATCAGTTCAGTTCAAGGGAAAGTAGAGTGGATGGTTTAACATACCTGTGGGAAAATAGACATGATGATTAGATGATGGCAGAGAAGTGATCATAGATGACCAAGTATGTCATAATAATATCTGTGGCCAAATTAAATGCATCATACTTATATGGTGCATACCTATCTTGATGTAGACGAAAAGTCTTGTGCAGACTTTTTAGTTGCCATAATATATACATAAACTAGTGCAATCAGCTGTGAAGGGGTGGGGTGCAGCAAGGACCTCTTGATCATTCAATCAAAGAAGCCAGATGCAGCCTCACATAGGCAGAGTAAACAAAGATCATAAAAGGAAGGTGGGGAACAGAGGGGGAAGAGGTCACAGTGAGAAGTTGAAGCATGCCAGGGAGATATTGAAGCAAAGAGAGAACAGGTCAGATATTTTGGGAAAGTAGAGTGGATGGTTTAACATACCTGTGGGAATATAGACATGATGATTAGATGATGGCAGAGAAGTGATGATAGATGGTAGATGACCAAGTGTGTCATAATAATATCTCTGGCCTAATTCAATGCATCATACTTATATGGTGCATACCTATCTTGATGTAGACGAAAAGTCTTGTGCAGACTTTTTACTTGCCCCAATATATACATAAACTAGTGCAATCAGCTGTGAAGGGGTGGGGTGCAGCAAGGACCTCTTGATCATTCAATCAATCAAAGAAGCCAGATGAAGCCTCACATAGGCAGAGTAAACAAAGATCATAAAAGGAAGGTGGGGAACAGAAGGGGAAGAGGTCACAGTGAGAAGTTGAAGCATGCCAGGGAGATATTGAAGCAAAGAGAGAACAGGTCAGATATTTTGGGAAAGTAGAGTGGATGGTTTAACATACCAGGTTTTAGCACACACAGCAGAGCAAAGGGGAGATCAGTTCAGTTCAAGGGAAAGTAGAGTGGATGGTTTAACATACCTGTGGGAAGATAGACATGATGATTAGATGATGGCATAGAAATGATGATAGATGACCAAGTGTGTCATAATAATATCTCTGGCCTAATTAAATGCATCAAACTTATATGGTGCATACCTATCTTGATGTAGACGAAAAGTCTTGTGCAGACTTTTTAGTTGCCATAATATATGCATAAACTAGTGCAATCAGCTGTGAAGGGGTGGGGTGCAGCAAGGACCTCTTGATCATTCAATCAAAGAAGCCAGATGCAGCCTCACATAGGCAGAGTAAACAAAGATCATAAAAGGAAGGTGGGGAATAGAGGGGGAAGAGGTCACAGTGAGAAGTTGGAGCATGCCAGAAAGATATTGAAGCAAAGAGAGAACAGGTCAGATATTTTGGGAAAGTAGAGTGTACGGTTTAACAAACCAGGTATTAGCACATACAGGAGAGCAAAGGGGAGATCAGTTCAGTTCAAGGGAAAGTAGAGTGGATCGTTTAACATACCTGTGGGAATATAGACATGATGATTAGATGATGGCAGAGAAGTGATGATAGATGATAGATGACCAAATGTGTCATAATAATATCTCTGGCCTAATTCAATGCATCATACTTATATGGTGCATACCTATCTTGATGTAGACGAAAAGTCTTGTGCAGACTTTTTAGTTGCCCCAATATATACATAAACTAGTGCAATCAGCTGTGAAGGGGTGGGGTGCAGCAAGGACCTCTTGATCATTCAATCAATCAAAGAAGCCAGATGCAGCCTCACATAGGCAGAGTAAACAAAGATCATAAAAGGAAGGTGGGGAACAGAGGGGGAAGAGGTCACAGTGAGAAGTTGAAGCATGCCAGGGAGATATTGAAGCAAAGAGAGAACAGGTCAGATAATTTGGGAAAGTAGAGTGGATGGTTTAACATACCAGGTTTTAGCACACACAGCAGAGCAAAGGGGAGATCAGTTCAGTTCAAGGGAAAAAAGAGTGGATGGTTTAACATACCTGTGGGAAGATAGACATGATGATTAGATGATGGCAGAGAAGTGATGATAGATGATCGATGACCAAGTGTGCCATAATAATATCTCTGGCCTAATTCAATGCATCATACTTATATGGTGCATACTTATCTTGATGCAGACGAAAAGTCCTGTGCAGACTTTTTAGTTGCCCCAATATATACATAAACTACTGCAATCAGCTGTGAAGGGGTGGGGTGCAGCAAGGACCTCTTGATCATTCAATCAAAGAAGCCAGATGCAGCATCACATAGGCAGAGTAAACAGATCATAATAGCACACACAGCAGAGCAAAGGGGAGATCAGTTCAGTTCATGGGAAAGTAGAGTGGATGGTTTAACATACCAGGTATTAGCACACACAGCAGAGCAAAGGGGAGATCAGTTTCGTTCATGGGAAAATAGAATGGATGGTTTAACATACCAGGTATTAACACACACAGCAGAGCAAAGGGGAGATCAGTTCAGTTCAAGTGAAAGTAGAGTGGATGGTTTAACATACCTGTGGGAAGATAGACATATTGATTAGATGATGGCAGAGAAGGGATGATATATGATAGATGACCAAGTGTGTCATAATAATTTCTCTGGCCTAATTCAGTGCATCATACTTACAGTGCCTACAAGTAGTATTCAACCCCCTGCAGATTTAGCAGGTTTACACATTCGGAATTAACTTGGCATTGTGACATTTGGACTGTAGATCAGCCTGGAAGTGTGAAATTCACTGCAGCAAAAAATAATGTTATTTCTTTTTTTTTTTTTTTTTTTTTAAATTCTGAAAAGTTTATTCAGAGGGTCATTTATTATTCAACCCCTCAAACCACCAGAATTCTGTTTGGTTCCCCTAAAGTATTAAGAAGTATTTCAGGCACAAAGAACAATGAGCTTCACATGTTTGGTTAAATTATCTCTTTTTCCAGCCTTTTCTGAGTAATTAAGACCCTCCCCAAACTTGTGAACAGCACTCATACTTGGTCAACATGGGAAAGACAAAGGAGCATTCCAAGGCCATCAGAGACAAGATCGTGGAGGGTCACAAGGCTGGCAAGGGGTACAAAACCCTTTCCAAGGAGTTGGGCCTACCTGTCTCCACTGTTGGGAGCATCATCCGGAAGTGGAAGGCTTATGTAACTACCTGTTAGCCTTTCACGGCCTGGACAGCCTTTGAAAGTTTCCACCCATGCCGAGGTCAGGCTTGTCCGAAGAGTCAAGGCTAACCCAAGGACAACAAGGAAGGAGCTCCGGGAAGATCTCATGGCAGTGGGGACATTGGTTTCAGTCAATACCATAAGTAACGTACTCCAACGCAATGGTCTCCGTTCCAGACGAGCCTGTAAGGTACCATTACTTTCAAAGCGTCATGTCAAGGCTCGTCTACAGTTTGCTCATGATCACTTGGAGGACTCTGAGACAGACTGGTTCAAGGTTCTCTGGTCTGATGAGACCAAGATCGAGATCTTTGGTGCCAACCACACCCGTGACATTTGGAGACTGGATGGCACTGCATACGACCCCAAGAATACCATCCCTACATTCAAGCATGCTGGTGGCAGCATCATGCTGTGGGGCTGTTTCTCAGCCAAGGGGCCTGGCCATCTGGTCCGCATCCATGGGAAGATGGATAGCACGGCCTACCTGGAGATTTTGGCCAAGAACCTCCGCTTCTCCTTCAAGGATCTTAAGATGGGTCGTCATTTCATCTTCCAACAAGACAACAACCCAAAGCACACAGCCAAGAAAACCAAGGCCTGGTTCAAGAGGAAAAAAATCAAGGTGTTGCAGTGGCCTAGTCAGTCTCCTGACCTTAACCCAATTGAAAACCTGTGGAAGGAGCTCAAGATTAAAGTCCACATGAGACACCCAAAGAACCTAAATAACTTGGAGAAGATCTGCATGGAGGAGAGGGCCAAGATAACTCCAGAGACCTGTGCCGGCCTGATCAGGTCTTATAAAAGGCGATTATTAGCTGTAATTGCAAACAAGGGTTATTCCACAAAATATTAAACCTAGGGGTTGAATAATAATTGACCCACACTTTTATGTTAAAAATTTATTAAAATTTAACTGAGCAACATAACTTGTTGGTTTGTAAGATTTATGCATCTGTTAATAAATCCTATTCTTGTTTGAAGTTTGCAGGCTCTAACTTATTTGCATCTTATCAAACCTGCTAAATCTGCAGGGGGTTGAATACGACTTGTAGGCACAGTATATGGTGCATACTTGTCTTGGTGCAGACGAAAAGTCTTGTGCAACCTTTTTAGTTGCCCCAATACATACATATACAAGTGCAATCAGCTGTGAAGGGGTGGGGTGCAGCAAGGATCTCTTGATCATTCAATCAAAGAAGCCAGATGCAGCATCACATAGGCAGAGTAAACAGATCATAAAACGAAGGTGGGGAACAGAGGGGGAAGAGGTCACAGTGAGAAGTTGGAGCAAGCCAGGGAAAAATTAAAGCAAAGAGAGAACAGGTCAGATATTTTGGGAAAGTAGAGTGGATGGTTTAACATACCTGTGGGAAGATAGACATGATGATTAGATGATGGCAGAGAAGTGATGATAGATGATAGATGACCAAGTGTGTCATAATAATATCTCTGGCCTAATTCAATACATCATACTTATATGGTGCATACTTATCTTGATGCAGACGAAAAGTCTTGCGCAGACATTTTAGTTGCCCCAATATATACATAAACTAGTGCAATCAGCTGTGAAGGGGTGGGGTGCAGCAAGGACCTATTGATCATTCAATCAAAGAAGCCAGATGCAGCATCACATGGGCAGAGTACACAAAGAACATAAAAGGAAGGTGGGGAACAGAGGGGGAAGAGGTCACAGTGAGAAGTTGGAGCATGCCAGGGAGATATTGAAGCAAAGAGAGAACAGGTTAGATATTTTGGGAAAGTAGAGTGCATGGTTTAACATACCAGGTATTAGCACAAACAGCAGAGCAAAGGGGAGATCAGTTCAGTTCAAGGGAAAGTAGAGTGGATGGTTTACCATACCTGTGGGAAGATAGACATGATGATTAGATGATGGCAGAAAAGTGATGATAGATGATAGATGACCAAGTGTGTCATAATAATATCTCTGGCATAATTCAATGCATCATCCTTATATGGTGCATACTTGTCTTGGTGCAGACGAAAAGTCTTGTGCAGACTTTTTAGTTGCCCCAATATATACAAATTCAAGTGCAATCAGCTATGAAGGGGTGGGGTGCAGCAAGGACCTCTTGATCATTCAATCAAAGAAGCCAGATGCCGCATCACATAGGCAGCGTAAACAAAGATCATAAAAAGAAGGTGGGGAACAGAGGGGGAAGAGGTCACAGTGAGAAGTTGGAGCATGCCAGGGACATATTGAAGCAAAGAGAGAACAGGTCAGATATTTTGGGAAAGTAGAGTGGATGGTTTAACATACCAGGCATTAAAACACACAGCAGAGCAAAGGGGAGATCAGTTCAGTTCAAGTGAAAGTAGAGTGGATGGTTTAACATACCTGTGGGAAGATAGACATGATGATTAGATGATGGCAGAGAAGTGATGATAGATGATAGATGACCAAGTGTGTCATAAAAATTTCTCTGGCCTAATTCAGTGCATACTTACAGTGCCTACAAGTAGTATTCAATCCCCTGCAGATTTAGCAGGTTTACACATTCGGAATTAACTTGGCATTGTGACATTTGGACTGTAGATCAGCCTGGAAGTGTGAAATGCACTGCAGCAAAAAATAATGTTATTTCTTTTCTTTTTTTTTTTTAAATTGTGAAAAGTTTATTCAGAGGGTCATTTATTATTCAACCCCTCAAACCACCAGAATTCTGTTTGGTTCCCCTAAAGTATTAAGAAGTATTTCAGGCACAAAGAACAATGAGCTTCACATGTTTGGATAAATTATCTCTTTTTCCAGCCTTTTCTGAGTAGTTAAGACCCTCCCCAAACTTGTGAACAGCACTCATACTTGGTCAACATGGGAAAGACAAAGGAGCATTCCAAGGCCATCAGAGACAAGTTCGTTGACCCAATATATACAAATACAAGTGCAATCAGCTATGAAGGGGTGGGGTGCAGCAAGGACGTCTTGATCATTCAATCAAAGAAGCCAGATGCAGCATCACATAGGCAGAGTAAACAAAGTTCATAAAAAGAAGGTGGGGAACAGAGGGGGAAGAGGTCACAGTGAGAAGTTGGAGCATGCCAGGGAGATATTAAAGCAAAGAGAGAACAGGTCAGATATTTTGGGAAAGTAGAGTGGATGGTTTAACATACCAGGTATTAGCACACACAGCAGAGCAAAGGGGAGATCAGTTCAATTCATGGGAAAGTAGAGTGGATGGTTTAACGTACCAGGTATTAACACACACAGCAGAGCAAAGGGGAGATTAGGTCAGTTCAAGGGAAAGTATCTCTGGCCTAATTCAATGCATTATACTTATATGGTACATACCTGTCTTTTTGCAGACGAAAAGTCTTGTATAGACATTTTAGTTGCCCCAATGTATACATATATAAGTGCAATCAGCTGTGAACGGGTGGGGTGCAGCAAGGACCTCTTGATCATTCAATCAAAGAAGCCAGATGCAGCATCACACAGGCAGAGTAAACAGATCATAAAAGAAAGGTGGGGAACAGAGGTAGAAGAGGTCACAGTGAGAAGTTGGAGCATGCCAGGGAGAAATTGAAGCAAAGAGAGAACAGGTTAGATATTTTGGGAAAGTAGAATGGTTGGTTTAACATACCAGGTATTAGAACACACAGCAGAGCAAAAAGGAGATCAGTTCAGTTCAAGGGAAAGTAGAGTGGATGGTTTACCATACCTGTGGGAAGATAGACATGATGATTAGATGATGGCAGAAAAGTGATGATAGATGATAGATGACCAAGTGTGTCATAATAACTTCTCTGGCCTAATTCAATGCATCATCTTTATATGGTGCATACTTGTCTTGGTGCAGACGAAAAGTCTTGTGCAGACTTTTTAGTTGCCCCAATATATACAAATACAAGTGCAATCAGCTGTGAAGGGGTGGGGTGCAGCAAGGACCTCTAGATCATTCAATCAAAGAAGCCAGATGCAGCGTCACATAGGCAGAGAAAACAAAGATCATAAAAAGAAGGTGGGGAACAGAGGGGGAAGAGGTCACAGTGAGAAGTTGGAGCATGCCAGGGAGATATTGAAGCAAAGAGAGAACAGGTCAGATATTTTGGGAAAGTAGAGTGGATGGTTTAACATACCAGGTACATATTAGCACACACAGCAGAGCAAAGGGGAGATCATTTCAATTCATGGGAAAGTATAGTGGATGGTTTAACATACCAGGTATTAGCACACACAGCAGAGCAAAGGGGAGATCAGTTCAGTTCAAGGAAAAGTAGAGTGGATGGTTTAACATACCTGTGGGAAGATAGACATGATGATTAGATGATGGCAGAAAAGTGATGATAGATGATAGATGACCAAGTGTGTCATAATATCATCTCTGGCCTAATTCAATGCATCATCCTTATATGGTGCATACTTGTTTTGGTGCAGACGAAAAGTCTTGATCAGACTTTTTTGTTGCCCCCATATATACATATACAAGTGCAATCAGCTGTGAAGGGGTGGGGTGCAGCAAGGACCTCTTGATCATTCAATCAAAGAAGCCAGATGCAGCATCACATAGGCAGAGTAAACAAAGATCATAAAAGGAAGGTGGGGAACAGAGGGAGAAGAAGTCACAGTGAGAAGTTAGAGCATGCCAGGGAGATATTAAAGCAAAGAGAGAACAGGTCAGATATTTTGGGAAAGTAGAGTTAATGCTTTAACATACCAGGTATTAGTACACACAGCAGAGCAAAGGGGAGATCAGTTCAGTTCAAGGGAAAGTAGAGTGGATGGTTTAACATACCCGGTATTAGCACACACAGCAGAGCAAAGGGGAGATCAGTTCAGTTCAAGGGAAAGTAGAGTGGATGGTTTAACATACCTGTGGGAAGACAGACATGATGATTATATGATGGCAGAAAAGTGATGATAGATGACAGATGACCAAGTGTGTCATAATAATATCTCTGGCCTAATTCAATGCATCATACTTATATGGTGCATACTTGTCTTGGTGCAGACGAAAAGTCTTGTGCAGACTTTTTAGTTGCCCCAATACAAACATATACAAGTGCAATCAGCTGTGAAGGGGTGGGGTGCAGCAAGGACCTCTTGATCATTTAATCAGAGAAGTCAGATGCAGCATCACATAGGCAGAGTAAACAGATCATAAAAAGAAGGTGGGGAACAGAGGGGGAAGAGGTCACAGTGAGAAGTTGGAGCATGCCAGGGAGATATTGAAGCAAAGAGAGAACAGGTCAGATATTTTGGAAAAGTAGAGTGGATGGTTTATCATACCAGGTATTAGCACACACAGCAGAGCAAAGGGGAGATCAGTTCAGTTCAAGGGAAAGTAGAGTGAATGGATTAACATACCTGTGGGAAGATAGACATGATGATTAGATGATGGCAGAGAACTGGTGATAGATGATAGATGACCAAGTGTGTCATAATAATATCTCTGGCCTAATTCAATGCATCATACTTATATGGTGCATACTTGTCTTGGTGCAGACGAAAAGTCTCGTGCAGACATTTTAGTTGCCCCAATGTATACATAAACAAGTGCAATCAGCTGTGAAGGGGTGGGGTGCAGCAAAGACATCTTGATCATTCAATCAAAGAAGCCAGATGCAGCATCACATAGGCAGAGTACACAAAGAACATAAAAGGAAGGTGGGGAACAGAGGGGGAAGAGGTCACAGTGAGAAGTTGGAGCATGCCAGGGAGATATTGAAGCAAAGAGAGAACAGGTCAGATATTTTGGGAAAGTAGAGTGGATGGTTTAACATACCAGGTATTAGCACACACAGCAGAGCAAAGGGGAGGTCAGTTTAGTTCATGGGAAAGTAGAATGGATGGTTTAACATATCAGGTATTAACACACACAGCAGAGCACAGGGGAGATCAGTTCAGTTTAAGTGAAAGTAGAGTGGATGGTTTAACATACCTGTGGGAAGATAGACATGATGATTAGATGATGGCAGAGAAGTGATGATAGATGATAGATGACCAAGTTCAATGCATCATGCTTATATGGTGCATACTTGTCTTGGTGCAGACGAAAAGTCTTGTGCAGACTTTTCAGTTGCCCCAATACATACATATACAAGTGCAATCAGCTGTGAAGGGGTGGTGAGAAGCATGGACCTCTTGATCATTCAATCAAAGAAGCCAGATGCAGCATCACATAGGCAGAGTAAACAAAGAACATAAAAGGAAGGTGGGGAACAGAGGGGAAAGAGGTCACAGTGAGAAGTTGGAGCATGCCAGGGAGATATTGAAGCAAAGAGAGAACAGGTCAGATATTTTGGGAAAGTAGAGTTAATGGTTTAACATACCAGGTATTAGCACACACAGTAGAGCAAAAGGGAGATCATTTCAATTCATGGGGAAGTAGAGTGGATGGTTTAACATACCTGTGGGAAGATAGATATGATGATTAGATGATGGCAGATAAGTGATGATAGATGATAGATGACCCAAGTGTGTCATAATAATATCTCTGGCCTAATTCAATGCATCTTACTTATATGGTGCATACTTGTCTTGGTGCAGATGAAAAGTCTTGTGAAGACTTTTTAGTTGCCCCAATATATACATATACAAGTGCAATCAGCTGTGAAGGGGTGGGGTGCAGCAAGAACCTCCTGATCATTTAATCAAAGAAGCCAGATGCAGCATCACATAGGCAGAGTAAACAGATCATAAAAGGAAGGTGGGGAACAGAAGGGAAAGAGGTCACAGTGACAAGTTGTCGCATGCCAAGGAGATATTGAAGCAAAGAGAGAAC
The DNA here is from genome assembly GCF_048569485.1 of Anomaloglossus baeobatrachus. Lineage (NCBI taxonomy): Eukaryota > Metazoa > Chordata > Amphibia > Anura > Aromobatidae > Anomaloglossus > Anomaloglossus baeobatrachus. The sequence goes on along the minus strand of NC_134357.1, from coordinate 214,545,592 downwards.
AGGTCAGATATTTTGGGAAAGTAGAGTGGATGGCTAAACATACCAGGTATTAGCACACACAGCAGAGCAAAGGGGAGATCAGTTCAGTTCATGGGAAAGTAGAGTGGATGGTTTAACATACCAGGTATTAACACACACAGCAGAGCAAAGGGGAGATCAGTTCAGTTCAAGGGAAAGTAGAATGGATGGTTTAACATACCTGTGGGAAGATAGACATGATGATTAGATGATGGCAGAGAAGTGATGATAGATGATAGATGACCAAGTGTGTCATAATAATATCTCTGGCCTAATTCAATGCATCATACTTATATGGTGCATACTTGTCTTCGTGCAGACGAAAAGTCTTGTGCAGACTTTTCAGTTGCCCCAATACATACATATACAAGTGCAATCAGCTGTGAAGGGGTGGGGTGCAGCAAGGACCTCTTGATAATTCAATCAAAGAAGCCAGATGCAGCCTCACATAGGCAGAGTAAACAAAGAACAGAAAAGGAAGGTGGGGAACAGAGGGGAAAGAGGTCACAGTGAGTAGTTGGAGCATGCCAGGGAGATATTGAAGCAAAGAGAGAACAGGTCAGATATTTTGGGAAAGTAGAGTTAATGGTTTAACATACCAAGTATTAGCACACACAGCATAGCAGAGGGGAGATCAGTTCAGTTCAAGGGAAAGTAGAGTGGATGGTTTACCATACCTGTGGGAAGACAGACATGATGATTAGATGATGGCAGAAAAGTGATGATAGATGACTGTTACATCTCGTGGCTCTCCTCTTGCAAGGAATGAGGTGGTCCCCCATTCCTTGCCTGCCGCGAGCCCTCCTGCTCAGCAACGCCAAAGGTCTGGGAGACTGCAGGAGTTTCCTCCTCATAGATGCAGCAGAAGGGTGACACCTAGTGGTTTACTCCTTGTAGGGAATGGAGTGGTCTCCCATCCCTTCCCTGCCACGTACCCTGCTGCTCAGCATCGCAGAGGGTCGGAGTGGTTGCACAGTGTGCAGAGAATAGATACTCAGGGAAGCAGCAAGACTTCCTTTATCTCTGCACATTGTGAAACCGAAGATCCCGCCTTTATGACTCAGAGGCAGGAGGTTGAGCATGTGCTCCACGTGACGTCTTCTGATTCGCTCACTGGTATCACACGGCCCGATAACGAGGCTGGTGATGTGCTGAATCCTGACTGGCCGGGCCAGGACGTCACATATCGTGATTGGGTCACACCCGTCTCGCGCCCGCCCTTGGCTGGAGCTATACCTCCTTAAAAACCCCTCCTGCCATCATGGCGGCGCGCGACCGTCCTTCTATGTTTGGATGTCTGGCAGCGTGCTGCCACGCCACTGTACAGACGTCATTGTTTTGTGCAGGTCTCGCCCCTGCCTTGCTGCTCCGGCAGTACTACGTTTAACAGGCTGTGTTCCTGTCCCAGGTGAGCTCCTTGAATCTCTGTTGGACTCACCTGATCTCTGAAGCACACGTGCGCGGGCACCGCTGTGCTACCCTCGTGCCATACTCCGGTGACTCCCGCTGAACACACGTGCGTAGGCACCTCTGTGCTACCCTCGTGCCATACTCCGGTGACTCCCGCTGAACACACGTGCGTAGGCACCTCTGTGCTACCCTCGTGCCATACTCCGGTGACTCCCGCTGAACACACGTGCGTAGGCACCTCTGTGCGTCCCCGTGCAACAGGTACATCGTGTTGTGAGCCCCGTGTCATACAACCCTCACGGGTTAGGGCGAACAGGTGTACGCAGGTCGTCTGTGACATTCCGGACGACCGCTAGCAGCGACCCGCTCACTCTTCACCCACCATAGCAGCGGTTCCCTACACCGCACAGTGGACCTTGACCGGCGGAAGCTGTCCATTTACCATCTTGGCACGCTTCTCCGGGTCCCCCTCGTAACAGATGACCAAGTGTGTCATAATAATATCTCTGGTATAATTCAATGCATCATACTTATATGGTGCATACCTATCTTGATGTAGACGAAAAGTCTTGTGCAGACTTTTTACTTGCCCCAATATATACATAAACTAGTGCAATCAGCTGTGAAGGGGTGGGGTGCAGCAAGGACCTCTTGATCATTCAATCAATCAAAGAAGCCAGATGAAGCCTCACATGGGCAGAGTAAACAAAGATCATAAAAGGAAGGTGGGGAACAGAGGGGGAAGAGGTCACAGTGAGAAGTTGAAGCATGCCAGGGAGATATTGAAGCAAAAAGAGAACAGGTCAGATATTTTGGGAAAGTAGAGTGGATGGTTTAACATACCAGGTTTTAGCACACACAGCAGAGCAAAGGGGAGATCAGTTCAGTTCAAGGGAAAGTAGAGTGGATGGTTTAACATACCTGTGGGAAGATAGACATGATGATTAGATGATGGTATAGAAGTGATGATAGATGACCAAGTGTGTCATAATAATATCTCTGGCCTAATTCAATGCATCATACTTATATGGTGCATACCTATCTTGATGTAGACGAAAAGTCTTGTGCAGACTTTTTAGTTGCCCCAATATATACATAAACTAGTGCAATCAGCTGTGAAGGGGTGGGGTGCAGCAAGGACCTCTTGATCATTCAATCAATCAAAGAAGCCAGATGCAGCCTCACATAGGCAGAGTAAACAAAGATCATAAAAGGAAGGTGGGGAACAGAGGGGGAAGATGTCACAGTGAGAAGTTGAAGCATGCCAGGGAGATATTGAAGCAAAGAGAGAACAGGTCAGATATTTTGGGAAAGTAGAGTGGATGGTTTAACATACCAGGTTTTAGCACACACAGCAGAGCAAAGGGGAGATCAGTTCAGTTCAAGGGAAAGTAGAGTGGATGGTTTAACATACCTTTGGGAAGATAGACATGATGATTAGATGATGGCATAGAAGTGATGATAGATGACCAAGTGTGTCATAATAATATCTCTGGCCTAATTCAATGCATCATACTTATATGGTGCATACCTATCTTGATGTAGACGAAAAGTCTTGTGCAGACTTTTTAGTTGCCCCAATATATACATAAACTAGTGCAATCAGCTGTGAAGGGGTGGGGTGCAGCAAGGACCTCTTTATCATTCAATCAATCAAAGAAGCCAGATGCAGCCTCACATAGGCAGAGTAAACAAAGATCATAAAAGGAAGGTGGGGAACAGAGGGGGAAGATGTCACAGTGAGAAGTTGAAGCATGCCAGGGAGATATTGAAGCAAAGAGAGAACAGGTCAGATATTTTGGGAAAGTAGAGTGGATGGTTTAACATACCAGGTTTTAGCACACACAGCAGAGCAAAGGGGAGATCAGTTCAGTTCAAGGGAAAGAAGAGTGGATGGTTTAACATACCTGTGGGAAGATAGACATGATGATTAGATGATGGCAGAGAAGTGATGATAGATGATCGATGACCAAGTGTGCCATAATAATATCTCTGGCCTAATTCAATGCATCATACTTATATGGTGCATACTTATCTTGATGCAGACGAAAAGTCCTGTGCAGACATTTTAGTTGCCCCAATATATACATAAACTACTGCAATCAGCTGTGAAGGGGTGGGGTGCAGCAAGGACCTCTTGATCATTCAATCAAAGAAGCCAGATGCAGCATCACATAGGCAGAGTAAACAGATCATAATAGCACACACAGCAGAGCAAAGGGGAGATCAGTTCAGTTCATGGGAAAGTAGAGTGGATGGTTTAACATACCAGGTATTAGCACACACAGCAGAGCAAAGGGGAGATCAGTTTCGTTCATGGGAAAGTAGAATGGATGGTTTAACATACCAGGTATTAACACACACAGCAGAGCAAAGGGGAGATCAGTTCAGTTCAAGTGAAAGTAGAGTGGATGGTTTAACATACCTGTGGGAAGATAGACATATTGATTAGATGATGGCAGAGAAGTGATGATATATGATAGATGACCAAGTGTGTCATAATAATTTCTCTGGCCTAATTCAGTGCATCATACTTACAGTGCCTACAAGTAGTATTCAACCCCCTGCAGATTTAGCAGGTTTACACATTCGGAATTAACTTGGCATTGTGACATTTGGACTGTAGATCAGCCTGGAAGTGCGAAATGCACTGCAGCAAAAAATAATGTTATTTCTTTTCTTTTTTTTAAATTGTGAAAAGTTTATTCAGAGGGTCATTTATTATTCAACCCCTCAAACCACCGGAATTCTGTTTGGTTCCCCTAAAGTATTAAGAAGTTTTTGAGGCACAAAGAACAATGAGCTTCACATGTTTGGATAAATTATCTCTTTTTCCAGCCTTTTCTGAGTAATTAAGACCCTCCCCAAACTTGTGAACAGCACTCATACTTGGTCAACATGGGAAAGACAAAGGAGCATTCCAAGGCCATCAGAGACAAGTTCGTTGACCCAATATATACAAATACAAGTGCAATCAGCTATGAAGGGGTGGGGTGCAGCAAGGACCTCTTGATCATTCAATCAAAGAAGCCAGATGCCGCATCACATAGGCAGCGTAAACAAAGATCATAAAAAGAAGGTGGGGAACAGAGGGGGAAGAGGTCACAGTGAGAAGTTGGAGCATGCCAGGGAGATATTGAAGCAAAGAGAGAACAGGTCAGATATTTTGGGAAAGTAGAGTGGATGGTTTAACATACCAGGTACATATTAGCACACACAGCAGAGCAAAGGGGAGGTCAGTTTAGTTCATGGGAAAGTAGAATGGATGGTTTAACATACCAGGTATTAACACACACAGCAGAGCAAAGGGGAGATCAGTTCAGTTCAAGTGAAAGTAGAGTGGATGGTTTAACATACCTGAGGGAAGATAGACATGATGATTAGATGATGGCAGAGAAGTGATGATAGATGATAGATGACCAAGTGTGTCATAATAATTTCTCTGGCCTAATTCAGTGCATCATACTTACAGTGCCTACAAGTAGTATTCAACCCCCTGCAGATTTAGCAGGTTTACACATTCGGAATTAACTTGGCATTGTGACATTTGGACTGTAGATCAGCCTGGAAGTGTGAAATTCACTGCAGCAAAAAATAATGTTATTTCTTTTTTTTTTTTTTTTTTTAAATTCTGAAAAGTTTATTCAGAGGGTCATTTATTATTCAACCCCTCAAACCACCAGAATTCTGTTTGGTTCCCCTAAAGTATTAAGAAGTATTTCAGGCACAAAGAACAATGAGCTTCACATGTTTGGTTAAATTATCTCTTTTTCCAGCCTTTTCTGAGTAATTAAGACCCTCCCCAAACTTGTGAACAGCACTCATACTTGGTCAACATGGGAAAGACAAAGGAGCATTCCAAGGCCATCAGAGACAAGATCGTGGAGGGTCACAAGGCTGGCAAGGGGTACAAAACCCTTTCCAAGGAGTTGGGCCTACCTGTCTCCACTGTTGGGAGCATCATCCGGAAGTGGAAGGCTTATGTAACTACCTGTTAGCCTTTCACGGCCCGGACAGCCTTTGAAAGTTTCCACCCATGCCGAGGCCAGGCTTGTCCGAAGAGTCAAGGCTAACCCAAGGACAACAAGGAAGGAGCTCCGGGAAGATCTCATGGCAGTGGGGACATTGGTTTCAGTCAATACTATAAGTAACGTACTCCAACGCAATGGTCTCCGTTCCAGACGAGCCCGTAAGGTACCATTACTTTCAAAGCGTCATGTCAAGGCTCGTCTACAGTTTGCTCATGATCACTTGGAGGACTCTGAGACAGACTGGTTCAAGGTTCTCTGGTCTGATGAGACCAAGATCGAGATCTTTGGTGCCAACCACACACGTGACATTTGGAGACTGGATGGCACTGCATACGACCCCAAGAATACCATCCCTACAGTCAAGCATGCTGGTGGCAGCATCATGCTGTGGGGCTGTTTCTCAGCCAAGGGGCCTGGCCATCTGGTCCGCATCCATGGGAAGATGGATAGCACGGCCTACCTGGAGATTTTGGCCAAGAACCTCCGCTCCTCCATCAAGGATCTTAAGATGGGTCGTCATTTCATCTTCCAACAAGACAACAACCCAAAGCACACAGCCAAGAAAACCAAGGCCTGGTTCAAGAGGAAAAAAATCAAGGTGTTGCAGTGGCCTAGTCAGTCTCCTGACCTTAACCCAATTGAAAACTTGTGGAAGGAGCTCAAGATTAAAGTCCACATGAGACACCCAAAGAACCTAGATAACTTGGAGAAGATCTGCATGGAGAAGAGGGCCAAGATAACTCCAGAGACCTGTGCCGGCCTGATCAGGTCTTATAAAAGACGATTATTAGCTGTAATTGCAAACAAGGGTTATTCCACAAAATATTAAACCTAGGGGTTGAATAATAATTGACCCACACTTTTATGTTAAAAATTTATTAAAATTTAACTGAGCAACATAACTTGTTGGTTTGTAAGATTTATGCATCTGTTAATAAATCCTATTCTTGTTTGAAGTTTGCAGGCTCTAACTTATTTGCATCTCATCAAACCTGCTAAATCTTCAGGGGGTTGAATACGACTTGTAGGCACAGTATATGGTGCATACTTGTCTTGGTGCAGACAAAAAGTCTTGTGCAACCTTTTTAGTTGCCCCAATACATACATATACAAGTGCAATCAGCTGTGAAGGGGTGGGGTGCAGCAAGGACCTCTTGATCATTCAATCAAAGAAGTCAGATGCAGCATCACATAGGCAGAGTAAACAGATCATAAAACGAAGGTGGGGAACAGAGGGGGAAGAGGTCACAGTGAGAAGTTGGAGCAAGCCAGGGAAAAATTAAAGCAAAGAGAGAACAGGTCAGATATTTTGGGAAAGTAGAGTGGATGGTTTAACATACCTGTGGGAAGATAGACATGATGATTAGATGATGGCAGAGAAGTGATGATAGATGATAGATGACCAAGTGTGTCATAATAATATCTCTGGCCTAATTCAATACATCATACTTATATGGTGCATACTTATCTTGATGCAGACGAAAAGTCTTGCGCAGACATTTTAGTTGCCCCAATATATACATAAACTAGTGCAATCAGCTGTGAAGGGGTGGGGTGCAGCAAGGACCTCTTGATCATTCAATCAAAGAAGCCAGATGCAGCATCGCATGGGCAGAGTACACAAAGAACATAAAAGGAAGGTGGGGAACAGAGGGGGAAGAGGTCACAGTGAGAAGTTGGAGCATGCCAGGGAGATATTGAAGCAAAGAGAGAACAGGTTAGATATTTTGGGAAAGTAGAGTGGATGGTTTAACATACCAGGTATTAGCACAAACAGCAGAGCAAAGGGGAGATCAGTTCAGTTCAAGGGAAAGTAGAGTGGATGGTTTACCATACCTGTGGGAAGATAGACATGATGATTAGATGATGGCAGAAAAGTGATGATAGATGATACATGACCAAGTGTGTCATAATAATATCTCTGGCCAAATTCAATGCATCATCCTTATATGGTGCATACTTGTCTTGGTGCAGACGAAAAGTCTTGTGCAGACTTTTTAGTTGCCCCAATATATACAAATTCAAGTGCAATCAGCTATGAAGGGGTGGGGTGCAGCAAGGACCTCTTGATCATTCAATCAAAGAAGCCAGATGCCGCATCACATAGGCAGCGTAAACAAAGATCATAAAAAGAAGGTGGGGAACAGAGGGGGAAGAGGTCACAGTGAGAAGTTGGAGCATGCCAGGGAGATATTGAAGCAAAGAGAGAACAGGTCAGATATTTTGGGAAAGTAGAGTGGATGGTTTAACATACCAGGTACATATTAGCACACACAGCAGAGCAAAGGGGAGGTCAGTTTAGTTCATGGGAAAGTAGAATGGATGGTTTAACATACCAGGTATTAACACACACAGCAGAGCAAAGGGGAGATCAGTTCAGTTCAAGTGAAAGTAGAGTGGATGGTTTAACATACCTGTGGGAAGATAGACATGATGATTAGATGATGGCAGAGAAGTGATGATAGATGATAGATGACCAAGTGTGTCATAATAATTTCTCTGGCCTAATTCAGTGCATACTTACAGTGCCTACAAGTAGTATTCAACCCCCTGCAGATTTAGCAGGTTTACACATTCGGAATTAACTTGGCATTGTGACATTTGGACTGTAGATCAGCCTGGAAGTGCGAAATGCACTGCAGCAAAAAATAATGCTATTTCTTTTCTTTTTTTTAAATTGTGAAAAGTTTATTCAGAGGGTCATTTATTATTCAACCCCTCAAACCACCGGAATTCTGTTTGGTTCCCCTAAAGTATTAAGAAGTTTTTGAGGCACAAAGAACAATGAGCTTCACATGTTTGGATAAATTATCTCTTTTTCCAGCCTTTTCTGAGTAATTAAGACCCTCCCCAAACTTGTGAACAGCACTCATACTTGGTCAACATGGGAAAGACAAAGGAGCATTCCAAGGCCATCAGAGACAAGTTCGTTGACCCAATATATACAAATACAAGTGCAATCAGCTATGAAGGGGTGGGGTGCAGCAAGGACGTCTTGATCATTCAATCAAAGAAGCCAGATGCAGCATCACATAGGCAGAGTAAACAAAGATCATAAAAAGAAGGTGGGGAACAGAGGGGGAAGAGGTCACAGTGAGAAGTTGGAGCATGCCAGGGAGATATTAAAGCAAAGAGAGAACAGGTCAGATATTTTGGGAAAGTAGAGTGGATGGTTTAATATACCAGGTATTAGCACACACAGCAGACCAAAGGGGAGATCAGTTCAATTCATGGGAAAGTAGAGTGGATGGTTTAACGTACCAGGTATTAACACACACAGCAGAGCAAAGGGGAGATTAGGTCAGTTCAAGGGAAAGTATCTCTGGCCTAATTCAATGCATTATACTTATATGGTGCATACTTGTCTTGGTGCAAACGAAAAGTCTTGTGCAGACATTTTAGTTGCCCCAATGTATACATAAACAAGTGAAATCAGCTGTGAAGGGGTGGGGTGCAGCAAGGACCTCTTGATCATTCAGTCAAAAAAGCCAGATGCAGCATCACATAGGCAGAGTAAACAGATCATAAAAGGAAGGTGGGGCACAGAGGTAGAAGAGGTCACAGTGAGAAGTTGGAGCATGCCAGGGAGATATTGAAGCAAAGAGAGAACAGGTTAGATATTTTGGGAAAGTAGAGTGGATGGTTTAACATAACAGGTATTAGCACACACAGCAGAGCAAAGGGGAGATCAGTTCAGTTCAAGGGAAAGTAGAGTGGATGGTTTAACATACCTGTGGGAAGATAGACATGATGATTAGATGATGGCAGAGAAGTGATGATAGATGACCAAGTGTGTCATAATAATATCTCTGGCCTAATTCAATGCATCATACTTATATGGTGCATACTTGTCTTGGTGCAGACGAAAAGTCTTGTGCAGACATTTTAGTTGCCCCAATGTATACATATACAAGTGAAATCAGCTGTGAAGGGGTGGGGTGCAGCATGGACCTCTTGATCATTCAATCAAAGAAGCCAGATGCAGCATCACATAGGCAGAGTAAACAAAGATCAAAAAAGGAAGGTGGGGAACAGAGAGAGAAGAGGTCACAGTGAGAAGTTGGAGCATGCCAGGGACATACTGAAGCAAAGAGAGAACAGGTCAGATATTTTGGGAAAGTAGAGTGGAGGGTTTAACCTACCTGTGGAAAGATAGACATAATGTTTAGATGATGGCAGAGAAGTGAGGATAGATGATAGATGACCAAGTGTGTCATAATATCTCTGGCCTAATTCAATGCATCATACTTATATGGTGAATACTTGTCTTGGTGCAGACGAAAAGTCTTGTGCAGACTTTTTAGTTGCCCCAATATATACAAATACAAGTGCAATCAGCAGTGAAGGGGTGGGGTGCAGCAAGGACCTCTTGATCATTTAATCAAAGAAGCCAGATGCAGCATCACATAGGCAGAGTAAACAAAGATCATAAAAAGAAGGTGGGGAACAGAGGTTGAAGAGGTCACAGTGAAAGTTGGAGAATGCCAGGGAGATATTAAAGCAAAGAGAGAACAGGTCAGAAATTTTGGGAAAGTAGAGTGGATGGTTTAACATACCAGGTATTAGCACACACAGCAGAGCAAAGGGGCAATCAGTTCAGTTCAAGGGAAAGTAGAGTGGATGGATTAACATACCTGTGGGAAGATAGACATGATGATTAGATGATGGCAGAGAAGTAATGATAGATGATAGATGACCAAGTGTGTCATAATAATATCTCTGGCCTAATTCAACGCATCATACTTATATGGTGCATACTTGTCTTGATGCAGACGAAAAGTCTTGTGCAGACTTTTTAGTTGCCCCAATATATACATATACAAGTGCAATCAGCTGTGAAGGGGTGTGGTGCAGCAAGGACCTCCTGATCAATCAAAGAAGCCAGATGCAGCATCACATAGGCAGAGTAAACAGATCATAATAGGAAGGTGGGGAGCAGAGGGGGAAGAGGTCACAGTGAGAAGTTGGAGCATGCCAAGGAGATATTGAAGCAAAGAGAGAACAGGTCAGATATTTTGGGAAAGTAGAGTGGATGGTTAAACATACCAGGTATTAGCACACACAGCAGAGCAAAGGGGAGATAAGTTCAGTTGAAGGGAAAGTAGAGTGGATGGATTAACATACCTGTGGGAAGATAGACATGATGATTAGATGATGGCAGAGAAGTGATGATAGATGATAGATGACCAAGTGTGTCATAATAATATCTCTGGCCTAATTCAATGCATCATACTTATATGGTGCATACCTGTCTTTTTGCAGACGAAAAGTCTTGTATAGACATTTTAGTTGCCCCAATGTATACATATATAAGTGCAATCAGCTGTGAACGGGTGGGGTGCAGCAAGGACCTCTTGATCATTCAATCAAAGAAGCCAGATGCAGCATCACATAGGCAGAGTAAACAGATTATAAAAGAAAGGTGGGGAACAGAGGTAGAAGAGGTCACAGTGAGAAGTTGGAGCATGCCAGGGAGAAATTGAAGCAAAGAGAGAACAGGTTAGATATTTTGGGAAAGTAGAGTGGTTGGTTTAACATACCAGGTATTAGAACACACAGCAGAGCAAAAAGGAGATTAGTTCAGTTCAAGGGAAAGTAGAGTGGATGGTTTACCATACCTGTGGGAAGATAGAAATGATGATTAGATGATGGCAGAAAAGTGATGATAGATGATAGATGACCAAGTGTGTCATAATAATTTCTCTGGCCTAATTCAATGCATCATCCTTATATGGTGCATAGTTGTCTTGGTGCAGACGAAAAGTCTTGTGCAGACTTTTTAGTTGCCCCAATATATACAAATACAAGTGCAATCAGCTGTGAAGGGGTGGGGTGCAGCAAGGACCTTTAGATCATTCAATCAAAGAAGCCAGATGCAGCATCACATAGGCAGAGAAAACAAAGATCATAAAAAGAAGGTGGGGGACAGAGGGGGAAGAGGTCACAGTGAGAAGTTGGAGCATGCCAGGGAGATATTGAAGCAAAGAGAGAACAGGTCAGATATTTTGGGAAAGTAGAGTGGATGGTTTAACATACCAGGTACATATTAGTACACACAGGAGAGCAAAGGGGAGATCATTTCAATTCATGGAAAAGTATAGTGGATGGTTTAACATACCAGGTATTAGCACACACAGCAGAGCAAAGGGGAGATCAGTTCAGTTCAAGGGAAAGTAGAGTGGATGGTTTAACATACCTGTGGGAAGATAGACATGATGATTAGATGATGGCAGAAAAGTGATGATAGATGACCAAGTGTGTCATAATATCATCTCTGGCCTAATTCAATGCATCATCCTTATATGGTGCATACTTGTTTTGGTGCCGACGAAAAGTCTTGATCAGACTTTTTTGTTGCCCCCATATATACATATACAAGTGCAATCAGCTGTGAAGGGGTGGGGTGCAGCAAGGACCTCTTGATCATTCAATCAAAGAAGCCAGATGCAGCATCACATAGGCAGAGTAAACAAAGATCATAAAAGGAAGGTGGGGAACAGAGGGAGAAGAGGTCACAGTGAGAAGTTGGAGCATTCCAGGGAGATATTAAAGCAAAGAGAGAACAGGTCAGATATTTTGGGAAAGTAGAGTTAATGGTTTAACATACCAGGTATTAGCACACACAGCAGAGCAAAGGGGAGATCAGTTCAGTTCAAGGGAAAGTAGAGTGGATGGTTTAACATACCCGGTATTAGCACACACAGCAGAGCAAAGGGGAGATCAGTTCAGTTCAAGGGAAAGTAGAGTGGATGGTTTAACATACCTGTGGGAAGATAGACATGATGATTAGATGATGGCAGAGAAGTGATGATAGATGATAGATGACCAAGTGTGTCATAATAATATCTCTGGCCTAATTCAATGCATCATACTTATATGGTGCATACTTGTCTTGGTGCAGACGAAAAGTCTTGTGCAGACTTTTTAGTTGCCCCAATACATACATATACAAGTGCAATCAGCTGTGAAGGGGTGGGGTGCAGCAAGGACCTCTTGATCATTTAATCAAAGAAGTCAGATGCAGCATCACATAGGCAGAGTAAACAGATCATAAAAGGAAGGTGGGGAACAGAGGGGGAAGAGGTCACAGTGAGAAGTTGGAGCATGCCAGGGAGATATTGAAGCAAAGAGAGAACAGGTCAGATATTTTGGAAAAGTAGAGTGGATGGTTTATCATACCAGGTATTAGTACACACAGCAGAGCAAAGGGGAGATCAGTTCAGTTCAAGGGAAAGTAGAGTGGATGGATTAACATACCTGTGGGAAGATAGACATGATGATTAGATGATGGCAGAGAACTGGTGATAGATGATAGATGACCAAGTGTGTCAGAATAATATCTCTGGCCTAATTCAATGCATCATACTTATATGGTGCATACTTGTCTTGGTGCAGACGAAAAGTCTCGTGCAGACATTTTAGTTGCCCCAATGTATACATAAACAAGTGCAATCAGCTGTGAAGGGGTGGGGTGCAACAAAGACATCTTGATCATTCAATCAAAGAAGCCAGATGCAGCATCACATAGGCAGAGTACACAAAGAACATAACAGGAAGGTGGGGAACAGAGGGGGAAGAGGTCACAGTGAGAAGTTGGAGCATGCCAGGGAGATATTGAAGCAAAGAGAGAACAGGTCAGATATTTTGGGAAAGTAGAGTGGATGGTTTAACATACCAGGTATTAGCACACACAGCAGAGCAAAGGGGAGGTCAGTTTAGTTCATGGGAAAGTAGAATGGATGGTTTAACATACCTGTGGGAAGATAGACATGATGATTAGATGATGGCAGAGAAGTGATGATAGATGATAAATGACCAAGTGTGTCATAATAATTTCTCTGGCCTAATTCAGTGCATACTTACAGTGCCTACAAGTAGTTTTCAACCCCCTGCAGATTTAGCAGGTTTACACATTCGGAATTAACTTGGCATTGTGACATTTGGACTGTAGATCAGCCTGGAAGTGTGAAATGCACTGCAGCAAAAAATAATGTTATTTCTTTTCTTTTTTTTTTTTTTTTAAATTGTGAAAAGTTTATTCAGAGGGTCATTTATTATTCAACCCCTCAAACCACCAGAATTCTGTTTGGTTCCCCTAAAGTATTAAGAAGTATTTCAGGCACAAAGAACAATGAGCTTCACATGTTTGGATAAATTATCTCTTTTTCCAGCCTTTTCTGAGTAATTAAGACCCTCCCCAAACTTGTGAACAGCACTCATACTTGGTCAACATGGGAAAGACAAAGGAGCATTCCAAGGTCATCAGAGACAAGTTCGCTGACCTAATATATACAAATACAAGTGCAATCAGCTATGAAGGGGTGGGGTGCAGCAAGGACCTCTTGATCATTCAATCAAAGAAGCCAGATGCAGCATCACATAGGCAGAGTAAACAAAGATCATAAAAAGAAGGTGGGGAACAGAGGGGGGAAGAGGTCACAGTGAGAAGTTGGAGCATGCCAGGGAGATATTAAAGCAAAGAGAGAACAGGTCAGATATTTTGGGAAAGTAGAGTGGATGGTTAACATACCAGGTATTAGCACACACAGCAGAGCAAAGGGGAGATCAGTTCAATTTATGGGAAAGTAGAGTGGATGGTTTAACGTACCAGGTATTAACACACACAGCAGAGCAAAGGGGAGATCAGGTCAGTTCAAGGGAAAGTATCTCTGGCCTAATTCAATGCATTATACTTATATGGTGAAAACTTGTCTTGGTGCAGACGAAAAGTCTTGTGCAGACATTTTAGTTGTCCCAATGTATACATATACAAGTGAAATCAGCTGTGAAGGGGTGGGGTGCAGCAAGGACCTCTTGATCATTCAATCAAAAAAGCCAGATGCAGCATCACATAGGCAGAGTAAACAGATCATAAAAGGAAGGTGGGGCACAGAGGTAGAAGAGGTCATAGTGAGAAGTTGGAGCATGCCAGGGAGATATTGAAGCAAAGAGAGAACAGGTCAGATATTTTGGGAAAGTAGAGTGGATGGTTTAACATACCAGGTATTAGCACACACAGCAGAGCAAAGGGGAGATCAGTTCAGTTCATGGGAAAGTAGAGTGGATGGTTTAACATATCAGGTATTAACATACACAGCAGAGCAAAGGGGAGATCAGTTCAGTTCAAGGGAAAGTAGAGTAAATGGTTTAACATACCTGTGGAAATATAGACATAATGATTAGATGATGGCAGAGAAGTGATGATAGATGATAGATGACCAAGTTCAATGCATCATGCTTATATGGTGCATACTTGTCTTGGTGCAGACGAAAAGTCTTGTGCAGACTTTTCAGTTGCCCCAATACATACATATACAAGTGCAATCAGCTGTGAAGGGGTGGTGAGAAGCAAGGACCTCTTGATCATTCAATCAAAGAAGCCAGATGCAGCATCACATAGGCAGAGTAAACAAAGAACATAAAAGGAAGGTGGGGAACAGAGGGGAAAGAGGTCACAGTGAGCAGTTGGAGCATGCCAGGGAGATATTGAAGCAAAGAGAGAACAGGTCAGATATTTTGGGAAAGTAGAGTTAATGGTTTAACATACCAGGTATTAGCACACACAGTAGAGCAAAGGGGAGATCATTTCAATTCATGGGGAAGTAGAGTGGATGGTTTAACATACAAGGTATTAGCACACAAAGCAGAGCAAAGGGGAGATCAGTTCAGTTCAAGGGAAAGTAGAGTGGATGGATTAACATACCTGTGGGAAGATAGATATGATGATTAGATGATGGCAGATAAGTGATGATAGATGATAGATGACCCAAGTGTGTCATAATAATATCTCTGGCCTAATTCAATGCATCATACTTATATGGTGCATACTTGTCTTGGTGCAGACGAAAAGTCTTGTGCAGACTTTTCAGTTGCCCCAATACATACATATACAAGTGCAATCAGCTGTGAAGGGGTGGGGTGCAGCAAGAACCTCCTGATCATTTAATCAAAGAAGCCAGATGCAGCATCACATAGGCAGAGTAAACAGATCATAAAAGGAAGGTGGGAAACAGAAGGGAAAGAGGTCACAGTGAGAAGTTGTCGCATGCCAAGGAGATATTGAAGCAAAGAGAGAACAGGTCAGATATTTTGGGAAAGTAGAGTGGATGGCTAAACATACCAGGTATTAGCACACACAGCAGAGCAAAGGGGAGATCAGTTCAGTTCATGGGAAAGTAGAGTGGATGGTTTAACATACCAGGTATTAACACACACAGCAGAGCAAAGGGGAGATCAGTTCAGTTCAAGGGAAAGTAGAATGGATGGTTTAACATACCTGTGGGAAGATAGACATGATGATTAGATGATGGCAGAGAAGTGATGATAGATGATAGATGACCAAGTGTGTCATAATAATATCTCTGGCCTTATTCAATGCATCATACTTATATGGTGCATACTTGTCTTGGTGCAGACGAAAAGTCTTGTGCAGACTTTTCAGTTGCCCCAATACATACATATACAAGTGCAATCAGCTGTGAAAAGGTGGGGTGCAGCAAGGACCTCTTGATAATTCAATCAAAGAAGCCAGATGCAGAATCACATAGGCAGAGTAAACAAAGTACAGAAAAGGAAGGTGGGGAACAGAGGGGAAAGAGGTCACAGTGAGCAGTTGGAGCATGCCAGGGAGATATTGAAGCAAAGAGAGAACAGGTCAGATATTTTGGGAAAGTAGAGTTAATGGTTTAACATACCAGGTATTAGCACACACAGCAGAGAAGAGGGGAGATCAGTTCAGTTCAAGGGAAAGTAGAGTGGATGGTTTACCATACCTGTGGGAAGACAGACATGATGATTAGATGATGGCAGAAAAGTGATGATAGATGATAGATGACCAAGTGTGTCATAATAATATCTCTGGCTTAATTCAATGCATCATCCTTATATGGTGCTTACTTGTCTTGGTGCACACAAAAAGTCTGGTGCAGACTTTTTAGTTGCCCCAATATATACATATACATGTGCAATCAGCTGTGATGGGGTGGGGTGCAGCAAGTACCTCTTGATCATTCAATCAAAGAAGCCAGATGCAGCATTACATAGGCAGAGTAAACAAAGAACATAAAAGGAAAGTGGGGAACAGAGGGGGAAGAGGTCACAGTGAGAAGTTGGAGCATGCCAGGAGATATTGAAGCAAAGAGAGAACAGGTTAGATATTTTGGGGAAGTAGAGTGGATGGTTTAACATACCAGGTATTAGCACACACAGCAGAGCAAAAGGGAGATCAGTTCAGTTCAAGGGAAAGTAGAGTGGATGGTTTACCATACCTATGGGAAGATAGACATGATGATTAGATGATGGCAGAAAAGTGATGATAAATGAAAGATGACCAAGTGTGTCATATGAATATCTCTGGCCTAATTAAATGCATCATCCTTATATGGTGCATACTTCTCTTGGTGCAGACGAAAAGTCTTGTGCAGACATTTTATTTGTCCCAATATATATATATACAAGTGCAATCAGCTGTGAAGAGGTGGGGTGCAGCAAGGACCTCTTGATCATTCAATCAAAGAAGCCAGATGCAGCATCACTTAGGCAGATAAACAAAGATCATAAAAGGAAGGTGGGAAACAGAAAGAAAAGAGGTCACAGTAAGAAGTTGGAGCATGCCAGGGAGATATTGAAGCAAAGAGAAAACAGGTCAGATATTTTGGGAAAGTAGAGTTAATGGTTTAACATACCAGGTATTAGCACACACAGCAGAGCAAAGGGGAGATCAGTTCAATATATAAGAAACTAGAGTGGATGTATTAACATACCCGGTATTAGTGCACACACAGCAGAGCAAAGGGGAGATCAGTTCAATTCATGGGAAAGTAGAGTGGATGGTTTAACATACCTGTGGGAAGATAGACATGATGATTAGATGATGGCAGAGAAGTGATGATAGATGATAGATGACAAAGTGTGTCATAATAATATCTCTGGCCTAATTCAATGCATCATACTTATATGGTGCATACTCGTCTTGGTTTAGACGAAAAGTCTTGTGCAGACTTTTCAGTTTCCCCAATACATACATATACAAGTGCAATCAGCTAAGAAGGGGTGGGGAGCAGCAAGGACCTCTTGATCATTCAATCAAAGAAGCCAGATGCAGCATCACATAGGCAGAGTAAACAAAGAACAGAAAAGGAAGGTGGGGAACAGAGGGGAAAGAGGTCACAGTGAGCAGTTGGAGCATGCCAGGGAGATATTGAAGCAAAGAGAGAACAGGTCAGATATTTTGGGAAAGTAGAGTTAATGGTTTAACATACCAGTTATTAGCACACACAGCAGAGCAAAGGGGAGATCAGTTTAGTTCAAGGGAAAGTAGAGTGGATGGTTTACCATACCTGTGGGAAGATAGACATGATGATTAGATGATGGCAGAAAAGTGATGATAGATGATAGATGATCAAGTTTGTCATAATAATATCTCTGGCCTAAATCAATGCATCATCCTTATATGGTGCATACTTGTCTTGGTGCAGACGAAAAGTCTTGTGCAGACTTTTTAGTTGCCCCAATATATACATATACAAGTGCAATCAGCTGTGAAAGGGTGGGGTGCAGCAAGGACCTCTTGATTAGAGATGAGCGAACCGGTCGTGGTTCGGCTTGAGTTCGGTTCGTCGAACGGAGGTCCCGTTCGAGTTCGGTTCGTCGAACGTTCGACGAACCGAACTCGAACCGCATAGGAAACAATGGCAGGCATTCACAAACACATAAAAACACCTAGAAAACACCCTCAAAGGTGTCCAAAAGGTGACAAACAACTCACAACACAACACAAACACATGGGAAAGTGACAAGGACATATACTCATGCGAAAACCAAAGAGCTGGACAAGGAAAAAGAGGAGGACACACAGATATATGAGTATATGCAAGGAAACGTCGATGCCATTATTGTGCAACTTGAGCCCTGCTCATTTTAGGCTTCCAATCTGGATAAATTGCCTGAGCTTGCCACGTACGCCTTGGGGATCTTGTCGTGTCCTGCAGCCTGCGTTATCTCGGAACCTGTCTTCAGTGCTGCTGGGGGTCTGCTGGCAGATAAGCACACGTGTCTGTCCACTGACAATGTGGACATGGCTCTCAGAGGACTTTTCTTCCCCTGGGTCAGCCAGGGGAGGCGAAAGGCACGCATATTTTTGAGAGTGCTTCATGCAAAGCATCTGTTTCATTTTGAAAAGGGGGATCAAGTGATGCCAGTCAAGTGGGGTGTGTGTGGCCCAATTAGTGGAAACGAGGGAGACTGTGGTTGGAGTCCCCTCGCTTTTCAAAAAAGAACCAAGATGAACAAGTCATGGTTCTCAGAGGACTTTTCTTCCCCTGGCTCAGCCAGGGGAGGCGAAAGGCACGCGTATTTTTGAGAGTGCTTCATGCAAAGCATCTGTTTCATTTTGAAAAGGGGGATCAAGTGATGCCAGTCAAGTGGGGTGTGTGTGACCCAATTAGTGGAAACGAGGGAGACTGTGGTTGGAGTTCCCTCGCTGTGTTTCTAAAAGAACCAAAATGAACAAATCATGGCTCTCAGAGGACTTTTCTTCCCCTGGGTCATCCAGGGGAGGCGAAAGGCACGCGTATTTTTGACAGTGCTTCATGCAAAGCATCTGTTTCATTTTGAAAAGGGGGATCAAGTGATGCCAGTCAAGTGGGGTGTGTGTGGCCCAATTAGTGGAAACGAGGGAGACTGTGGTTGGAGTCCCCTCGCTTTTCAAAAAAGAACCAAGATGAACAAGTCATGGCTCTCAGAGGACTTTTCTTCCCCTGGCTCAGCCAGGGGAGGCGAAAGGCACGCGTATTTTTGAGAGTGCTTCATGCAAAGCATCTGTTTCATTTTCAAAAGGGGGATCAAGTGATGCCAGTCAAGTGGGGTGTGTGTGGCCCAATTAGTGGAAACGAGGGAGACTGTGGTTGGTGTCCCCTCGCTTTTCAAAAAAGAACCAAGATGAACAAGTCATGGCTCTCAGAGGACTTTTCTTCCCCTGGCTCAGCCAGGGGAGGCGAAAGGCATGCGTATTTTTGAGAGTGCTTCATGCAAAGCATCTGTTTCATTTTGAAAAGGGGGATCAAGTGATGCCAGTCAAGTGGGGTGTGTGTGGCCCAATTAGTGGAAATGAGGGAGACTGTGGTTGGAGTCCCCTCGCTGTGTTTCTAAAAGAACCAAAATGAACAAATCATGGCTCTCAGAGGACTTTTCTTCCCCTGGGTCATCCAGGGGAGGTGAAAGGCACGCGTATTTTTGAGAGTGCTTCATGCAAAGCATCTGTTTCATTTTGAAAAGGGGGATCAAGTGATGCCAGTCAAGTGGGGGTGTGTGGCCCAATTAGTGGAAACGAGGGAGACTGTGGTTGGAGTCCCCTCGCTTTTCAAAAAAGAACCAAGATGAACAAGTCATGGCTCTCAGAGGACTTTTCTTCCCCTGGCTCATCCAGGGGAGGCGAAAGGCACGCGTATTTTTGAGAGTGCTTCATGCAAAGCATCTGTTTCATTTTGAAAAGGGGGATCAAGTGATGCCAGTCAAGTGGGGTGTGTGTGGCCCAATTAGTGGAAACGAGGGAGACTGTGGTTAGAGTCCCCTCGCTTTTCAAAAAAGAACCAAGATGAACAAGTCATGGCTCTCAGAGGACTTTTCTTCCCCTGGCTCAGCCAGGGGAGGCGAAAGGCACGCGTATTTTTGAGAGTGCTTCATGCAAAGCATCTGTTTCATTTTGAAAAGGGTGATCAAGTGATGCCAGTCAAGTGGGGGGGGGTGTGGCCCAATTAGTGGAAACGAGGGAGACTGTGGTTGGAGTCCCCTCGCTGTGTTTTACATGATTTTTGAAGGGCATGACATGACTAAGAGGTTGAGTTTCATCATCTGCAACTTGTTGGCAACAGAAAGGCTGCCTTTACACCCTTTTGAGACCGAGGATTTTCGAGACCTTATGCCCATTGCAGTGCCCCAAGAGCCGATGGCCAGTCGTCACTCCTTCTCCAAGAAAGGCGTGCCCGCGCTACCACAGTAGGTCGCACACAACCTCACCGATTCCTTGAGAAACTCTGTGTGTGACAGGGTGCATTTCACCACAGATACTTGGACCAGTAAGCATGGACAGGGGAGTTACATGTTGCTGACTGGGCACTGGGTAACTATGGTGAGAGATGGAGAAGGGTTTGCTGTACAAGTCTTGCCGTCCCCACGACTTGTGTGTCAATCCTTCCTCTGTATGTACAAGTTCCTCCACTGCTTCTGCCTCCTCAACCTCGTGTGGGTCCTCCACCTCGGCCCAAACCCTGTGTGGTCAGTCCACCCTTCCTTGTAACTGCGCCCAAGGAATCCCACACACCTCCTTACTATGCTGGCAGCAGAGCTCAAGGCCATCAGGCGGTCAAATGTTTACTTTGAAATGTAGGGGAAATGTGAGACACCGCTGAGGAATTGTGGACGGTTAGCTCTGGAAAGTGAGACCGAGTTTCATCAATGGTTGTCTCCACTCAACCAGCAGCCAGTGAAGGTCGGGTGCGACAATGATGCAAACCAGTCTGCGACCCTTCTTCAGGGCAATGTGACACACGTGCCTTGTATGGCTCACGTGTTGAACCTGGTTGTCCAGAAATTTTTAAAACACTATCCCGGCCTACATGGCCTTCTGACCAGGGCACGGTGTAACGCCTGCCTGGATCGACACACTCAGATGGGCTGTAAAGGATAGGCTAGACAGAAGCCACTCACCAAGCTGGACACCCAGAACCCTGAAACCCTTTAACCCCTATACAGTGATTTGGAATTACACAGGGCCCAAGTTGATCAATACCTGTGGAAGGCTGTAGTTCCAGAGAATAGTAGTCAGGCAGGGTCAAAACATTAATTGAGGAAGAGGAACAGAATGGGATGGCCAGGACTTAATCAGAAAACAAGCAGAGGTGAAATGCGGATCGGCCAACGAGGTACATAAACAGCAAGCAGGAAAAGTAGTCACAGGTAACAAGCACACAAAATCATAAAACTGAACTGGGGGTAACAGTAACAAGAGGTTCATAGCTTTGTCTGGCAGTGGTCTGCAGACAGGAGGGGCCTAAAAAAGGGTGTGGTGTCTTCCCATTGGTTGTAGCTGAATGATGGTACTTCATCTGTGAGATACCCACCACCTACATTCAGCCTGTGGTTCTGCATCTGTCAAGGTAACGCAGCCCAGTGGGTGAGCATAACCTGCATCCACCTGTGCCGCTGGCATCGACTCCTTTCCCATCATCAGCACTATGCACGAAAGGAACACGTTGTCACCTGGCGACCGGAGTACAAATTGATTGAGTGGACTACGTTGGTGACTTAACAGCCATGTGCGGCAATGATGCAAACCTGTCTGCGGCCCTTTGTCAGGGCAATGTGACACACGTGCCTTGTATGGCTCACGTGTTGAATCTGATTCTCCAGCAATTTTTAAAATACCATCCCGGCCTACATGGCCTTGTGCAGCGGGCACGCTGCTATGTGCTCACTTTCATCCTTCGCACCCAGCAGCTCAACAACTTTCAGCGCTCCTGAAGTCTTAGGGACTGGCGGTTAAACGCCTGAAAAGCGATGTTCCGACAGGCAGGAATTTGAATCTGCACATGTTTCAGCGTCTGTGGCAGCACCGCAGAGCCCTGCTGAAATACGGTATGACGTATACCCTGGGCTAACTTGATCCAGAGGTGGTGCAGATCACGCTGCTGGAGTGGTGTCAGATCAAGGACCTATGCACCCTTCTACACAGTTTACAAATATCGACGAAGATCTTTAGCACTGGCGATGCCATTCTCAGCGTGACAATTCTGGTCATCTACAAGATGGAGCACACTGTATGCATTATTCGGAGTCAGGTGTTGGTCCAAGAGGAAGGGGAGGAAGTACAGGAGGAGTCATATGCAGAAGGGATAATAAGATCTACAAGGTCCAGATGGTGAGCGGCACCTAGGCGGCAGTCAAGGGACGGTGGGGGAGAGGGATTAACAAGGGTGCATAGTATCAGCAAAAATTGTTGAGGAAGGTGCAGGAGCCCATGAAGAAATGGAGGACGAACTGGCGATGGGCATGGAAGACTCAGCAGATGAGTGAGAGCTTGCTCACATTTCGGTTGTGCGAGGTTGGGGGGAGAGGGCAGAGGAAGGAGGCACGATTCTCACCTCTCTGCCACCAACACACCAAGGACTTGGTCCTCCTGGATGCACAAGACACATGAGCGCCTTCTTGCTGCACTACCTACAACATGACCCTCGGATTGTACGAATTCGAAGTAATGCTAACTACTGGGTTGCCACACTGTTAGATCCCCGGTACAAAACAAAATTTGGCGAAATAATTCCTGCCATAGAAAGGGACGCACGTATACAGGAGTATCTGCAGAAGGTGGTACGGATTCTTAGATCTGCTTTTCCAGTAAACACCAGTGCTGCACAGAGTGAATCTCAATGCTTTGTCATGGATAGGAGGAAATGGGCTTTTACTTGTCCACATCTGAGGGACCGAGGGCTGGCTGCTGTGCTGAGATGGCATGGAGTACGGTGTCCCTGCAGAGTTGCACTTTTGGTCATATACCAAATGAGTTGAAAAAGGACAAATGCTGGTGGAAAGGGGAACAGGTGTGTTGGAAAGGGGAAAAAAGTTTTTGTCCGTGGGTTTGTTGGTTAAGCAAAAGTAACATTTGATGAAGAAACACCATCTGTTACGGTGGGACTGGCAGATTTGGATAAGGTGGTATATACTATGTTACCGCTATATAACGAAAATTAATAAGAAAAGAAAGAGAAAGGTATATATCCCCATCAGCAGTCCTTGTCCACCGTGCTCCCAGATGGAAAAGGAGAGGTTGGCAACTGGAAGGTCAGGTGGAGGATACAGACCTGTGTGGCTATGAAACTAATAGTTGCCTGAACCGAGTTAGACGCCACTCAGATCTTGAGACTGGGAGCCCTGTTAGCGTCACAGGGTCCACACGCCCACCCAGCCCAGGAACTCCCTGTTAACATCACAGGGGCCATTCAGTACGCTGACCGTGTGCATTGGGGCCACACCTGTGGACAGCAGGCGCATCAGCAGCAGCAGGCCTGTTAATGCCACTGGGCTGCACAAGCAGGACTTGTAGGACAGGAGCTGGTCTTAACCGTTCTGCGTTACCAACTGTGGTGGCGGCCTGCATCGACGCCCTATCCCTGCCTACCTCTGGCCTAAAGCCGCAATGGGTTCAACACATGGAGGTGTGCTCTTTCGGAGCATAATAGAAGACTGCGTACCTCCTTGTTGGCTCCAGCCCGTTTTATAACCTGGGTCCGCCCCAAACCAGGGTGGACCACAATGCACCTCCTGGAGACAAAAGCAGAGTGACACGTCATGAGTGGCATAACTAGCGTCCTATTTAGAACCGCAACTTCAATAATGACCTCATGGCTGCCACGACACAAACACCTCACCAGTCATCATCTGACCATCAATAATGAGGTGACAAGTCATAGGGGCGGGCCTCTGCAAGCCATTTGGGAGTGGCCTGGCCACATCGTCAGGACACCTGATGCCCTGTGGTCTATATTGGCCCCCCCACATCAGGGGCAGGGCTTAAGAGTTCATTACCGGACCTAGTCTCTGATGCAGTAAGTGCCTGAGCATGGTCAGTTGCATGAAATAAAGTCTCTGAAAAAAGACTATCAGCTTTAGCATGGTGTCTCGGCACAAAACAGGACTTAGACCCGGCACGGAATGCAAGTACCTGTGCAAAGAGGCTTTTCACACTAAGTGTGGGAGCATGCGCTGTATCCCGAAATGAAGACTTAGCCTCAGGAATGGCACAGTCAGGCTGAGCATACTCACTAGGCGAAACACTGTAGTTAGGCTGCAGCTGGGGTAATCGGCACACGCATGCGCAGCACTAGCTGCCTCTCCACACTTACACGTGGAAGAGAAATTGCTCTTTGGGTGTGGACTTGGAGATGCTGTCTATGAACAGAAGGAAAAGCTAAAGGAAGCCTCACTTTCTATCCCTGCGAACTATCAAATGCAGCAATGAATTCCCTGAGTTTGCTATAACATTAGCGTAGCAAAATGTGCATGAGGGTGTCATGCAGAGGTGCTAGAAATAGCTTGGCACCAGTGGGACAATAATGAAATACAACATCCAGTTCTATGATGCCACTAAATGGCAGTATTTTTTGCTATCATTATAGCTTATTAAAAACAGAGCAGGAGGGTGTCCTGGACAGGTGCTAGAAATAGCTTGGCACCAGTGGGACAATAATGAAATACAACATCCAGTTCTATGATGCCACTAAATGGCAGTATTTTTTGCTATCATTATAGCTTATTATAAACAGAGCAGGAGGGTGTCCTGCACAGGTGCTAGAAATAGCTTGGCACCAGTGGGACAATAATGAAATACAACATCCAGTTCTATGATGCCACTAAATGGCAGTATTTTTTGCTATCATTATAGCTTATTAAAAACAGAGCAGGAGGGTGTCCTGCACAGTGCTAGAAATAGCTTGGCACCAGTGGGACAATAATGAAATACAACATCCAGTTCTATGATGCCACTAAATGGCAGTATTTTTTGCTATCATTAAAGCTTATTAAAAACAGAGCAGGAAGGTGTCCTGCACAGGTGCTAGAAATAGCTTGGCACCAGTGGGACAATAATGAAATACAACATCCAGTTCTATGATGCCACTAAATGGCAGTATTTTTTGCTATCATTATAGCTTATTAAAAACAGAGCAGGAGGGTGTCCGGCACAGGTGCTAGAAATAGCTTGGCACCAGTGGGACAATAATGAAATACAACATCAAGTTCTATGATGCCACTAAATGGCAGTATTTTTTGCTAACATTATAGCTTATTAAAAACAGAGCAGGAGGGTGTCCTGCACAGGTGCTAGAAATAGCTTGGCACCAGTGGGACAATAATGAAATACAACATCCAGTTCTATGATGCCATTAAATGGCAGTATTTTTTGCTATCATTATAGCTTATTAAAAACAGAGCAGGAGGGTGTCCTGCACAGGTGCTAGAAATAGCTTGGCACCAGTGGGACAATAATGAAATACAACATCCAGTTCTATGATGCCACTAAATGGCAGTATTTTTTGCTATCATTATAGCTTATTAAAAACAGAGCAGGAGGGTGTCCTGCACAGGTGCTAGAAATAGCTTGGCACCAGTGGGACAATAATGAAATACAACATCCAGTTCTATGATGCCACTAAATGGCAGTATTTTTTGCTATCATTACAGCTTATTAAAAACAGAGCAAGAGGGTATCATGCAGAGGTGCCAGTGGGGCACTAATGGAGTACAACAGCCACTTCTTGTATGCCACTAAGTTTCCTCAGTGTTTGCTAGTATAATGGCTTAGTAACAATGAGTTTGAGTGTGCAATGCAGGCAGACGTGCTGCAAACATCTTTGCACTTGTGGGACGATACAGAAGTCCAACAGCCACTTTTATGGTGCCACTAAGTTCACTCAGTGTTTGCTAGTATAATGGCTTAGTAACAATGAGTTTGAGTGTGCAATGCAGGCAGACGTGCTGCTAATATCTTTGCACTTGTGGGACGATACAGAAGTCCAACAGCCACTTTTATGATTGCCGCTAAGTTCACTCAGTGTTTGCTAGTATAATGGCTTAGTAACAATGAGTTTGAGTGTGCAATGCAGGCAGAGGTGCTGCAAATATCTTTGCACTTGTGGGACGATACAGAAGTCCAACAGCCACGTTTAGGATGCCAATAAGTTCACTCAGTGTTTGCTAGTATAATGGCTTAGTAACAATGAATTTGAGTGTGCAATACAGGCAGAGGTGCTGGAAATATCTTTGCACTTGTGGGACGATACAGAAGTCCAACAGCCACGTTTAGGATGCCACTAAGTTCACTCAGTGTTTGCTAGTATAATGGCTTAGTACCAATGAGTTTGAGTGTGCAATGCAGGCATAGGTGCTGCACATATCTTTGCACTAGTGGGAAGATACAGAAGTCCAACAGCCACTTTTATGATGCCACTAAGTTCACTCAGTGTTTGCTAGTATAATGGCTTAGTAACAATGAGTTTGAGTGTGCAATGCAGGCAGACGTGCTGCAAATATCTTTGCACTTGTGGGACGATACAGAAGTCCAACAGCCACGTTTAGGATGCCACTAAGTTCACTCAGTGTTTGCTAGTATAATGGCTTAGTACCAATGAGTTTGAGTGTGCAATGCAGGCAGAGGTGCTGCAAATATCTTTGCACTAGTGGGACGATACAGAAGTCCAACAGCCACTTTTATGATGCCACTAAGTTCACTCAGTGTTTGCTAGTATAATGGCTTAGTAACAATGAGATTGAGTGTGCAATGCAGGCAGAGGTGCTGCAAATATCTTTGCACTAGTGGGACGATACAGAAGTCCAACAGCCACTTTTATGATGCCACTAAGTTCACTCAGTGTTTGCTAGTATAATGGCTTAGTAACAATGAGTTTGAGTGTGCAATGCAGGCAGAGGTGCTGCAAATATCTTTGCACTTGTGGGACGATACAGAAGTCCAACAGCCACGTTTAGGATGCCACTAAGTTCACTTAGTGTTTGCTAGTATAATGGCTTAGTAACAATGAGTTTGAGTGTGCAATGCAGGCAGACGTGCTGCAAATATCTTTGCACTTGTGGGACGATACAGAAGTCCAACAGCCACATTTAGGATGCCACTAAGTTCACTCAGTGTTTGCTAGTATAATGGCTTAGTAACAATGAGTTTGAGTGTGCAATGCAGGCAGAGGTGCTGCAAATATCTTTGCACTTGTGAGACGATACAGAAGTCCAACAGCCACTTTTATGATGCCACTAAGTTCACTCAGTGTTTGCTAGTATAATGGCTTAGTAACAATGAGTTTGAGTGTGCAATGCAGGCAGAGGTGCTGCAAATATCTTTGCACTTGTGGGACGATACAGAAGTCCAACAGCCACTTTTATGATGCCACTAAGTTCACTCAGTGTTTGCTAGTATAATGGCTTAGTACCAATGAGTTTGAGTGTGCAATGCAGGCAGAGGTGCTGCAAATATCTTTGCACTTGTGGGACGATACAGAAGTCCAACAGCCACGTTTAGGATGCCACTAAGTTCACTCAGTGTTTGCTAGTATAATGGCTTAGTACCAATGAGTTTGAGTGTGCAATGCAGGCAGAGGTGCTGCAAATATCTTTGTACTAGTGGGACGATACAGAAGTCCAACAGCCACGTTTAGGATGCCACTAAGTTCACTCAGTGTTTGCTAGTATAATGGCTTAGTAACAATGAGTTTGAGTGTGCAATGCAGGCAGAGGTGCTGCAAATATCTTTGCACTTGTGGGACGATACAGAAGTCCAACAGCCACTTTTATGATGCCACTAAGTTCACTCAGTGTTTGCTAGTATAATGGCTTAGTAACAATGAGTTTGAGTGTGCAATGCAGGCAGAGGTGCTGCAAATATCTTTGCACTAGTGAGACGATACAGAAGTCCAACAGCCACTTTTATGATGCCACTAAGTTCACTCAGTGTTTGCTAGTATAATGGCTTAGTAACAATGAGTTTGAGTGTGCAATGCAGGCAGAGGTGCTGCAAATATCTTTGCACTAGTGGGACGATACAGAAGTCCAACAGCCACTTTTATGATGCCACTAAGTTCACTCAGTGTTTGCTAGTATAATGGCTTAGTACCAATGAGTTTGAGTGTGCAAAGAGCAGGAGGGTACAGTGGCAGGGTTGTGGGTCTCTGGGTAGAGGAAAGGAAGCCTGCCTTTCTATCCCTCCTAATGGGGAAATGCAGCGAGGAAATCCCTGACCTTAGCTACACAGACGCTGTCATCTTGTGTAGCTGTTAAACTCTGTTTTCACGGACCTGTCACCTATGGCTCTGACCCTGCCGGTATGAGCCCTTAAAAGGACTGATAGAAAGTGCTATCCCTATGCTGTACAGCGCTGTGTATGGAGCGTACACAGCAGTATCGGCGATAGGAGCTGCGCCAGAGATGACTGACACCAAGGACGCAGAAGACAGATAATGGCGTGCTGGAGGAAAATGTCCGGTTTTATAATGCAGGGACATGTGACATGGACATCCTATCACACATGCCGTTGCTTCTCTGGCTAAAAGTCCACTTAGCTGTGTGTGTGTCTGGGATTGGCTGACATGCTGGCCCGCCCCACTACACGCACGCGCGCTTAGGGAAGGAAGACAAGGAAAAAAAAATGGCGATCGCCATTATCCATACAGCAGTGATCGGAATGCGCTGTTCCCGCACACTATACACTGAAATTTCATAATAGTGTGAGTCACAGAGTGACTTACACTATTACAGCGGAAAGCCAGCTAGTAATTAGCTGGTCTTTTTGCTGCTAGAACCGTTCTCGAACGTATCTAGAACTATCGAGCTTTAGCAAAAAGCTCGAGTTCTAGTTCTATCTAGAACAGCCCCCAAAATCACTCGAGCCGCGAACTGGAGAACCTCGAACCACGAACCGCGCTCAACTGTACTCTTGATCATTCAAAGAAGCCAGATGCAGCATCACATAGGCAGAGTAAACAAAGATCATAAAAGCAAGGTGGGAAACAGAGGGGGAAGAGGTCACAGTGAGAAGTTGGAGCATGCCAGGGAGATATTGAAGCAAAGAGAGAACAGGTCAGATATTTTGGGAAAGTAGTTAATGGTTTTACATACCAGGTATTAGCACACACAGCAGAGCAAAGGGGAGATCAGTTCAATTCATAGGAAAGTAGAGTGGATGGTTTAACATACCAGGTATTAGCACACACAGCAGAGCAAAGGGGAGATCAGTTCAGTTCAAGGGAAAGTAGAGTGAATGGTTTACCATACCTGTGGGAAGATAGACATGATGATTAGATGATGGCAGAAAAGTGATGATAGATGATAGATGACCAAGTGTGTAATAATAATATCTCTGGCCTAATTCAATGCATCATAATTATATGGTGCATACTTGTCTTGGTGCAGACGAAAAGTCTTGTGCAGACATTTTAGTTGCCCCAATATATACATATACAAGTGCAATCAGCTGTGAAGGGGTGGGGTGCAGCAAGGACCTCTTGATCATTCAATCAAAGAAGCCAGATGCAGCATCACATAGGCAGAGTAAACAAAGATCATAAAAGGAGAGTGGGAAACAGAGGGGGAAGAGGTCACAGTGAGAAGTTGGAGCATGCCAGGGAGATACTGAAGCAAACAGAGAACAGGTCAGATATTTTGGGAAAGTAGAGTTAATGGTTTAACATACCAGGTATTAGCACACACAGCAGAGCAAAAGGGAGATCAGTTCAATTCATGGGAAAGTAGAGTGGATGGTATACCATACCCGGTATTAGCACACACAGCAGAGCAAAGGGGAGATCAGTTCAGTTCAAGGGAAAGTAGAGTGGATGGTTTAACATACCTGTGGGAAGATAGACATGATGATTAGATGATGGCAGAGAAGTAATGATAGATGATAGATAACCAAGTGTGTCATAATAAAATCTCTGGCCTAATTCAATGCATCATACTTATATGGTGCATACTTGTCTTGGTGCAGACGAAAAGTCTTGTGCAGACTTTTTAGTTGCCCGAATACATACATATACAAGTGCAATCAGCTGTCAAGGGGTGGGGTGCAGAAGGACCTCTTGATCATTCAATCAAAGAAGCCAGATGCAGCATTACATAGGCAGAATAAACAGATCATAAAAGGAAGGTGGGGAACAGAAGGGGAAGAGGTCACATTGAGAAGTTGGAGCATGCCAGGGAGATATTGAAGCAAAGAAAGAACAGGTCAGATATTTTGGGAAAAGTTGAGTGGATGGTTTAACATACCAGGTATTAGCACACACAGCAGAGCAAAGGGGAGATCAGTTCAGTTCATGGGAAAGTAGTGTGGATGGTTTAACATACCAGGTATTAGCACACACAGCAGAGCAAAGGGGAGATCAGTTCAGTTCAAGGGAAAGTAGAGTGGATGGTTTAACATACCTGAGGGAAGATAGACATGATGATTAGATGATGGCAGAAAAGTGATGATAGATGATAGATGACCAAGTGTGTCATAATAATATCTCTGGCCTAATTCAATGCATCATACTTATATGGTGCATACTTATCTTGATGCAGATGAAAAGTCTTGTGCAGACTTTTTAGTTGCCCCAATATATACATATACAAGTGCATTCAGCTGTGAACGGGTGGGGTGCAGCAAGGACCTCTTGATCATTCAATCAAAGAAGCCAGATGCAGCATCACATAGGCAGAGTAAACAAAGATCATAAAAGGAAGGTGGGGAACAGAGGGGGAAGAGGTCACAGTGAGAAGTTGGAGCATGCCAGGGAGATATTGAAGCAAAGCGAGAACAGATCAGATATTTTGGGAAAGTAGAGTGGATGGTTTAACATACCAGGTATTAGCACACACAGCAGAGCAAAGGGGAGATCAGTTCAGTTCATGGGAAAGTAGAGTGGATGGTTTAACATACCAGGTATTAGCACACACAGCAGAGCAAAGGGGAGATCAGTTCAGTTCAAGGGAAAGTAGAGTAAATGGTTTAACATACCTGTGGGAAAATAAACATGATGATTAGATGATGGCAGAGAAGTGATGATAGATGATAGATGACCAAGTGTGTCATAATATCTCTGGCCTAATTCAATGCATCATTCTTATATGTGTCACGCTCCCCAGCTCCCGTGCCATGCTCCCCGGCTCCCCTGCCACGCTTCCCGGCTCCCCTGCCATGGTTCCCGGCTCCCCTGCCATGCTTCCCCGCTCCCGTGCCACGCTCCCCGGTCCCCCGCTCCACAGCCTCCATGCTCCCTCACCTGCATCCTCCAGGCAACCAGATCCCGCTCCCGGCGCCTGTCTGCGATGCTGAGCCAGCCCGGCACTCCTGCGTCCTGTGCACCGCTTCCTGCTCTGGATTCTGGCACCCGGGCCTCGCGCATGCGCATTAGGGCGCGCGCGGTCATTGACCCTCTCTTAAAGGGCCAGCGTCCTCCAACAGGATATTGAAGATTCAGGTACAGGGTATATAGGGGGATCCTTTCTAAGTGGGCGGGGCCTGTTCTTCTTCTTTGCTAAGCTAAGAGTATGGTCTGGCTGTGCCTTGTCCCGTACTTACCTATCTCTCTTGTAGAGTCGCTCCTGTCTCGCCAACTGGTCCTGACGCTTCCAGAACCCCGAACGGTGACTGTCCGCCATCTCGTCAGTCCCTACCATCTCCGATCCCTGGATCCGTGTGGTGACCGACCTCCTCGCTCAGCTGGTTCCGGACTCTGCCTGACATCATCTCGGCCTCCGAACCTGAGCTCCGTCACCCGGACTACCTTCAGAGACTCCGAGGTCCCAGGGACTTCTTCACTCCACTCCTCTGAACGGACTGTCCTGCTACCCGTAGTGCTCCGGCTACCGGGCACCTTGCCCTCGGTGGGGTGCTCAGTCCAGTGGATCCACCTCCTGGGCCTACCCGTCCTCCTGGTAAGAACAGGCCCTGGATCCCGCCGAAGCACTAGCGTCCCAGCTGGCCGGATTGCAGCAGGAACTCGGACGACAGCGCGAGACCCAGTCCCGCATGCTGGCCTTCATGTCCTCGGTGGACACCCGCCTGAATACGCTGCAAGCAACCGCCACGTCCCTGGCATCTCAGTCTTCACCAGCACAGTCCACGGCCACAGTTCCCGTGGCAGCTTCCTCAGAAGCCTCTAAACTCCGCTTGGCCTCTCCACCCCGATATGCCGGAGATCCTAAGACGTGCAGAGGATTCTTGAATCAGTGCTCCCTCCACTTTAAGCTGCTTCCGCATCTGTTTGCCTCCGACCAAGCCAAGGTGGCGTTTGTGATGTCCCATCTAGAGGGTGAGGCACTGGCCTGGATGAACCCCTTGTGGGAGAAGGAGGACCCTGTAACTACTAACATCCAGGAATTCCTGCAGGCATTTAGAACCACCTTTGACGAACCCGGACGTGCCGCCGCGTCCGCCTCATCACTCCTCAGGCTACGTCAGGGGACCTTGACGGTGGGTCAATATGCCATCCGCTTCCGCACCTTGGCCTCAGAATTAGGGTGGAACAATGAGGCCCTAACCGCCGCCTTCTGGGAAGGACTCTCCGGTCGTATTAAGGACGAGCTGGCAGGCCGCGATGTTCCTTCCACCCTGGATGCCCTGATCGCACTAGCCACCCGCGTGGACCTCCGTTTTCAGGAACGATCCAAAGAGGTGTCCCGCGACAGACGTCCGATACGGCATTCCTCTCCTCCGCAGAAGCCCATCGTACCTCAGTTGGCGTCGTCTGGCGTCTCTGTCCCCGAGCCCATGCAGATTGATCGCTTGCGGCAGTCCGAACAACGCCGAGCAGAACGGCTCGCCAAGGGCCTCTGCTTCTACTGCGGAGAGGGCACACACCTGCTACGTTCCTGTCCAGAAAGGCCGGGAAACTCCAAAGCCTAGGGTTGGTAGGAGAGGCCACCCTAGGTACTGGGACCCTCTCAGATCCGGTTACATGGACTGTTCAAGTGACAGCGGGAGAGACGCGGTTCACGGCTGAGGCGTACCTCGATTCCGGGGCAGCAGGCAATTTCATCCAGCAGGCCACGGTGGACAAGTACCAGGTGCCGGTTACTCCACTCGACAAACCCCTCGTGATTGCCTCTGTAGACGGGAGACCCCTCTCTGACACCATCTCGTGGATCACCAAGCCTGTATAACTACCTATCGGTGCCCTGCACACCGAGAGAATCACTCTCTACGTCCTGCCGCACATGTCTCATCAAATTCTGCTGGGACTCCCCTGGTTACGGACACACGATCCGTCGGTCAACTGGCGTGCTGGCGAAATTACCCGATGGTGCTCCTCTTGCCACGAGAATTGCCTGAAGTCCATACAGCCCATCCGACGACCTCCGGTTCCGGAGTCCCTACCAGGACTGCCTCCGGCCTATTGGTCCTTCGCGGACGTTTTTGATAAAAAGGAGTCGGAGGTACTGCCGCCACATCGTCCTTACGACTGCGCCATCGACCTACTTACGGGAACCACACCACCTCGAGGACGGATATATCCTTTGTCCCCTGCTGAAACAAGAGCCATGTCTGCCTACATCACTGAGAACCTGGCAAGGGGATTCATCCGGAGATCCTCCTCTCCTGCTGGAGCAGGCTTCTTCTTTGTTAAGAAGAAAGAGGGCGACCTGCGCCCCTGCATTGACTACCGGGGATTGAACCAAATCACCGTAAAGAATAAATACCCCCTGCCGCTCATCCCCGAATTGTTTGATCGGCTTAGAGGAGCTCGTGTGTTTACCAAGTTGGATCTTCGTGGTGCCTACAACCTGGTCCGCATCCGCTCTGGGGACGAATGGAAGACCGCATTTAACACTCGCGATGGGCACTACGAGTATTGTGTGATGCCCTTCGGCCTGTGTAACGCACCGGCAGTCTTCCAAGAATTAGTGAACGACGTGTTCCGGGACCTTCTCTACGTCTGTGTGGTAGTATATCTGGATGACATCCTGGTCTTCTCTCCGGACCTCCAGACCCACAGAGAGAACGTGCAGCTGGTACTACAAAGACTGAGAGAGAATCGTCTGTATGCCAAGTACGAGAAGTGTGTCTTCGAGCAGTCTTCTCTTCCCTTCCTGGGTTACGTAATCTCCGATACCGGCCTGCAGATGGACCCAGAGAAGGTCTCTTCCATTCTCAACTGGCCCCCTCCTTCCGGACTGAAGGCAATTCAACGTTTTCTTGGCTTTGCGAACTATTACCGTCAGTTCATCCCTCACTTCTCTGCCCTGACTGCGCCTCTCTCTGCCTTGACCAAGCAGGGGGCTAATCTGAAGGACTGGTCACCTGCGGCCGACGCCGCGTTTGGCTCCCTGAAGCGGGCATTTACTTCATCTCATGTGCTCCACCGTCCTGAGTTAAACCGACAGTTCACCTTGGAGGTAGATGCCTCCTCCTCTGGAGCCGGGGCAGTGCTCATGCAGAAGTCCTCCACCGGGAAGATGGTTACTTGCGGTTTCTTCTCCAAGAGCTTCTCAGCGCCGGAACGCAACTACACCATTGGTGACCGAGAGCTATTAGCAGTCAAGCTGGCTCTGGAAGAATGGCGCTACCTTCTGGAGGGAGCAGTGTACCCCATGATCATTCACACGGACCACAAGAACCTGGAATACCTGCGGTCTGCTCAGCGACTGAACCCACGACAAGCCAGGTGGTCCTTGTTCTTTGCCAGGTTCGAATTCCAACTCCATTTTCGTCCCGCGGATAACAATGTGCGAGCAGATGCCTTGTCCAGGTCATTCGTGCCCATGGAACAGGAGGAGGAGACATCCCAACCCATCATCTGCCCAAGTAAAGTCATTCCGGTGGCTCCTGTCACTCTGGCCCAGATACCGCCCGGGAAGACCTATGTCTCTGAAACTGACAGACAAAAAGTCTTGCACTGGGGCCATGCCTCGAAAATAGCTGGCCATGCCGGTCAGAAGAGAACATGGAGTACAATTGTACGTCACTACTGGTGGCCATCCCTTCGCACGGACGTCACGTCCTTTGTCTCAGCCTGCTCCTCTTGTGCCCGGAACAAGACGCCCAAACACCTGCCATATGGTCGTCTTCTGCCGCTGCCAAGTCCCTCCGTTCCGTGTCAACACATTGCAATGGACTTTATTACAGACTTGACCTTGTCCTCCGGACACACGGTCATATGGGTCGTGGTGGACCGTTTCTCCAAGATGGCTAATTTCGTCCCTATGGCTGGACTGCCCTCTGCCCAGGAGCTCGCTGACGCCTACATACAGCACATCTTCCGGTTGCATGGCTTTCCATCACACATTGTGTCCAACAGAGGAACTCAGTTTACCTCGCGCTTCTGAAGGGCTCTCTGCAAACATCTGGGAGTGACTCTGGACTTTTCTTCGGCCTACCATCCTCAGTCGAATGGCCAAGTGGAACGAGTCAATCAGATCCTGACCTCCTTCTTGCGTCACTACGTCAACACCCATCACGACGATTGGTCCACGCTCCTTCCCTGGGCTGAATTCTCCCATAACCATCACGTCAGTGAGTCCTCCTCCAGCTCTCCCTTCCATGTCGTTTACGGACTTCATCCTTCCGTCCCATTACCTGTATCTTCGTCCTCGGATGTCCCCGCTGCTGATACCGTAGTCCGTGACTTTTCAACAATTGGGACTCTGTCAAGACGTACTTTGGACGCG
This sequence comes from Anomaloglossus baeobatrachus, assembly GCF_048569485.1. Taxonomy (NCBI): domain Eukaryota; kingdom Metazoa; phylum Chordata; class Amphibia; order Anura; family Aromobatidae; genus Anomaloglossus; species Anomaloglossus baeobatrachus. The sequence goes on along the minus strand of NC_134357.1, from coordinate 214,509,935 downwards.
CTTCCCTGCGGATGAAGAGACACGCGGACAAGAGGCGTCTAGATCCTCCGTGTTTCTCTCCAGGAGATCTGGTCTGGCTTGCTTCCAAATATGTCCGATTGAAGCTACCGTCGTACAAGCTGGGTCCTCGATACATCGGGCCGTTAAAAGTCCTTGGCAAGATCAATGAGGTCTCCTACAAGCTGCAGCTCCCGGCCACGATGAGGATACCCAACTCCTTCCACGTCTCCCTGCTCAAGCCGGTTGTCCTTGGTCCCTTCTCCGCTGCTGCCAGTTCTGCTCCTCCTCCTATTGCTGACGATGACATCTATGCGGTAAGGGATATCGTGGCCATGAAGACCGTGCGGGGCCGGCAGTTCTTCCTGGTGGACTGGGCTGGGTATGGTCCTGAGGATAGGTCCTGGGAACCCCGGGAGAATGTGGGTACTCCTCTGATACGTGCCTTCCTGTCCCGGTTGCGGGGAGGGGGGCATGGGGGAGGGGATACTGTCACGCTCCCCAGCTCCCGTGCCATGCTCCCCGGCTCCCCTGCCACGCTTCCCGGCTCCCCTGCCATGGTTCCCGGCTCCCCTGCCATGCTTCCCCGCTCCCGTGCCACGCTCCCCGGTCCCCCGCTCCACAGCCTCCATGTTCCCTCACCTGCGTCCTCCAGGCAACCCGGTCCCCGCTCCCGGCGCCCGTCTGCGATGCTGAGCCAGCCCGGCACTCCTGCGTCCTGTGCACCGCTTCCTGCTCTGGCTTCTGGCACCCGGGCCTCGCACTTGCGCATTAGGGTGCGCGTGCGGTCATTGACCCTCTCTTAAAGGGCCAGCGTCCTCCAACAGGATATTGAAGATTCAGGTACAGGGTATATAGGGGGATCCTTTCCAAGTGGGCGGGGCCTGTTCTTCGTGTTTGCTAAGCTAGGAGTCAGGTCTCCCTGTGCCTTGTCCTGTACTTACCTATCTCTCTTGTAGAGTCGCTCCTGTCTCGCCAACCGGTCCTGACTCTTCCAGAACCCCGAACGGTGACTGTCCACCATCTCGTCAGTCCCTACCATCTCCGATCCCTGGATCCGTGTGTGATCGACCTCCTCGCTCAGCTGGTTCCGGACTCTGCCTGACATCATCTCGGCCTCCGAACCTGAGCTCCGTCACCCGGACTACCTTCAGAGACTCCGTGGTCCCAGGGACTTCTTCACTCCACTCCTCTGAACGGACTGTCCTGCTACCCGTAGTGCTCCGGCTACCGGGCACCTTGCCCTCGGTGGGGTGCTCAGTCCAGTGGATCCACCTCCTGGGCCTACCCGTCCTCCTGGTCCTAACAATATGGTGCATACTTGTCTTGGTGCAGACGAAAAGTCTGGTGCAGACTTTTTAGTTGCCCCAATATATACATATACAAGTGCAATCAGCTGTGAAGGGGTGGGGTGCAGCAAGGACCTCTTGATCATTCAATCAAAGAAGCCAGATGCAGCATTGCATAGGCAGAGTAAACAAAGATCATAAAAGGAAGGTGGGGAACAGAGGGAGAAGAGGTCACAGTGAGAAGTTGGAGCATGCCGGGAAGATATTGAAGCAAAGAGAGAACAGGTCAGATATTTTGGGAAAGTAGAGTTAATGGTTTAACATACCAGGTATTAGCACACACAGCAGAGCAAATGGGAGATCAGTTCAGTTCAAGGGAAAGTAGAGTGGATGGTTTAACATACCTGTGGGAAAATAGACTTGATGAAAAGATGATGGCAGAGAAGTGATGATAGATGATAGATGACCAAGTGTGTCATAATATCTCTGGCCTAATTCAATGCATCATCCTTATATGGTGCATACTTGTCTTGGTGCAGACAAAAAGTCTTGTGCAGACTTTTTAGTTGCCCCAATATATACATAAACTAGTGCAATCAGCTGTGAAGGGGTGGGGTGCAGCAAGGACCACTTGACCATTCAATCAAAGAAGCCAGACGCAGCATCACATAGGCAGAGTACACAAAGAACATAAAAGGAAGGTGGGAAACAGAGGGGGAAGAGGTCACAGTGAGAAGTTGGAGCATGCCAAGGAGATATTGAAGCAAAGAGAGAACAGGTCAGATATTTTGGGAAAGTAGAGTGGATGGTTAAACATACCAGGTATTAGCACACACAGCAGAGCAAAGGGGAGATCAGTTCAGTTCAAGGGAAAGTAAAGTGGATGGTTTACCATACCTATGGGAAGATAGACATGATGATTAGATGATGGCAGAAAAGTGATGATAGATGATAGATGACCAAGTGTGTCATTATAATATCTCTGGCCTAATTCAATGCATCATCCTTATATGGTGCATACTTGTCTTGGTGCAGACGAAAAGTCTTGTGCAGACTTTTTATTTGCCTCAATATATACATATACAAGTGCAATCAGCTGTGAAGGGGTGGGGTGCAGCAAGGACCTCTTGATCATTCAATCAAAGAAGCCAGATGCAGCATCACATAGGCAGAGTAAACAAAGATCATAAAAGGAAGGTGGGAAACAGAGGGGGAAGAGGTCACAGTGAGAAGTTGGAGCATGCCAAGGAGATATTGAAGCAAAGAGAGAACAGGTCAGATATTTTGGGAAAGTAGAGTGGATGGTTAAACATACCAGGTATTAGCACACACAGCAGAGCAAAGGGGAGATCAGTTCAGTTCAAGGGAAAGTAGAGTGGATGGTTTACCATACCTGTGGGAAGATAGACATTATGATTAGATGACAGGTCAGATATTTTGGGAAAGAAGAGTGGATGGTTTAACCTACCTGTGGGATTTATTTAATTTAATCGTATGAACGTATATCTTACCATCATATAAAAATAAAAACCAGACAATAGACAGTGATTGAAAAATATCAACAGGATAAAAATCAAATTTGAATATCAAGATTTTCTATATATGCAATAGCGTTATCATTTACAATATAGAAATCCTTCTTGTCACCATGGTAGGATCTCAGGGGGCACTCCTCAACAATGTGCTGGATAGTTTGACGATCTGCTCCACAGTCAAAGGTCGGAGAGTCATCTTTTCCCCACTTATACATAAAATCTGCACAGACGCCAAAGTTTGTTCTGATACGATTTAGAGTAACCCATGTTTTCCTTGGTAGATTGAAGCCTGGTGGAGGGTTTTGTAAATTAGGGAACATTTGGGGATCACCTTCTACTACATTGACCCAAAGTTCTCGCCATTTCTCCTCTAAATTGAAGTTTTGTTCATGCAAGGTGATTGCAGTTCGGATGGGTGGATGTCTTGATTTCAATCGTTGTATTGTAACATCTCTGATATTTTGGTGTATTGGAAGTTTTTCATTATTCACTACTTACATACCTGTGGGAAGATAGACATGATGATTAGATGATGGCAGAGAAGTGAGGATAGATGATAGATGACCAAGTGTGTCATAATATCTCTGGCCTAATTCAATGCATCATACTTATATGGTGCATACTTGTATTGGTGCAGACGAAAAGTCTTGTGCAGACTTTTTAGTTGGCCCAATATATACAAATACAAGTGCAATCAGCTGTGAAGGGGTGGGGTGCAGCAAGAACCTCAAGATCATTCAATCAAAGAAGCCAGATGCAGCATCACATAGGCAGAGTAAACAGATCATAAAAGGAAGGTGGGGAACAGAGGGGGAAGAGGTCACAGTGAGAAGTTGGAGCATACCAGGGAGATATTGAAGCAAAGAGAGAACAGGTCAGATATTTTGGGAAAGAAGAGTGGATGGTTTAACATACCAGGTATTAGCACACACAGCAGTGCAAAGGGGAGATCAGTTCAGTTCATGGGAAAGTAGAGTGGATGGTTTAACATACCAGGTATTACCACACACAGCAGAGCAAAGGGGAGATCAGTTCAGTTTAAGGGAAAGTAGAGTGGATGGTTTAACATACCTGTGGGAAGATAGAAATGCTGATTAGATGATGGCAGAGAAGTGATGATAGATGACCAAGTGTGTCATAATATCTCTGGAATAATTCAATGCATCATACTTATATGGTGCATACTTGTCTTGGTGCAGACGAAAAGTCATGTGCAGACTTTTTAGTTGCCCCAATACATACATATACAAGTGCGATCAGCTGTGAAGGGGTGGGGTGCAGTAAGGACCTCTTGATCATTCAATCAAAGAAGCCAGATACAGCATCACATAGGCAGAGTAAACAGATCATAAAAGGAAGGTGGGGAACAGAGGGGGAAGAGGTCACAGTGAGAAGTTGGAGCATGCCAGGGAGATATTGAAGCAAAGAGAGAACAGGTCAGATATTTTGGGAAAGTAGAGTGGATGGTTAAACATACCAGGTATTAGCACACACAGCAGCGCAAAGGGGAGATCAGTTCAGTTCAAGGGAAAGTAGAGTGGATGGATTAACATACCTGTGGGAAGATAGACATGATGATTAGATGATGGCAGAGAAGTGATGATAGATGATAGATGACCAAGTGTGTCATAATAATATCTCTGGCCTAACTCAATGCAACATACTTATATTGTGCATACTTGTTTTGGTGCAGACGAAAAGTCTTGTGCAGACATTTTAGTTGCCCCAATGTATACATATACAAGTGCAATCAGCTGTGAACGGGTGGGGTGCAGCAAGGACCTCTTGATCATTCAACCAAAGAAGTCAGATGCAGCATCACATAGGCAGAGTAAACAGATCATAAAAGGAAGGTGGGGAACAGAGGTAGAAGAGGTCACAGTGAGAAGTTGGAGCATGTCAGTGTTACGGGGGGCTGTCTGATAATAAAACCTAAAGGAATGTCAGACAGTCAGGGTCCACCGTGCAAAGACTCTGCTGCAGACTATGGCAGAGGATAAGGGGTATATAAGTGTGCCACTGTAAAAAATAATAACACAAGTGCAGAGTGCAATACCTCTGTTAAACTCACAGAGGAATATAATTAGAAAATAAAGCAATTCCTCCCTTACTTGGAGGGTGTGTGGAATGGTCTCTGTTAAAGATTACAGAGACAAAAGCAGTGAGTGTGAAATGGCACCTACCTAGGTCCGTTTCTCTAGTGGTGCCAGGAGACGGACAGCAGCGTAAGCCGCACAAAGCTCCCACCTGCGTTCGCTCCACTAGTGTGCGAGGACACGAACCACTAGATATGGCACCTGCCTAGGTCCGCTCTTCTAGTGGTGCAAAAGAGACGGACAGCAGCGTAAGCCGCACAAAGCTCCTACCTGCGTTCGCTCCACTAGTGTTCGAGGACACGAACCACTAGATATGGCACCTGCCTAGGTCCGCTCTTCTAGTGGTGCAAAAGAGACGGACAGCAGCATAAGCCGCACAAAGTTCCTACCTCTGTTCGCTCCCCTAGTGTGCGAGGATACGAACAACTGCCAGACGCAGTATAAGGGACGTTACCCTAGCGGCAACGTCCACCTACGAGTAGAATCACAAGGCCCAGCCGGACCATGTGCCTCAGGCACCTGCCTATGTCCACTCCACTAAGAGGTAAGGATACGGACTGCAGCCGAAGCTGTAAGGTATAAGAACGCTAACCTGCCGGTAGCGCTCACCTAACATAGACAGAGAGATGCCTAGAGGGACTTGCACAGGGAGTCTACCCTCATGCATGAACCAAGAGGATTGAGCGCCGAGCGGCGTGCGTCAGGGTCTTATATAGACTCTGTGCCTCATCCAAGATGGAGGACACCCGAGCCAATCCGCTGCCAGAATGACAGCAATGACGTCACGCTGGCCTATCACCGAGCAAAGCGTCACAAGCACATGACCAGCAACCAATCGGCATAGAAGGTGTCAGAGACATGTGACCACGTGTCACAAGCACATGACCAGTGGCCAATCAGCTTAGAAGGTGTCAGAGACATGTGACCTCGTGTCAGAGATGATGTCACCCGCACATGTGCAATGGCTCCAAGATAGGACTTAGTCTCCAGCGCTTGCACATGTGCAGTAGCAAGAAATCCGGACATAGTCTCCAGTGCCACAGCAACCGTAACAGTACCTCCCCCTCAAGGGCCCCCCTCCCGGCGACGCAGGTAATCGGCAACTAAGTCGGGAGCATGGACAGCCTCCTCAGGCTCCCAAGAGCGATGTTCCGGGCCATAGCCCTCCCAATCTATCAAGAAGAACCTGCGCCCTCTAACCATCTTAGAACCAACTATGGCTCGTACCTCATAGCTAGAGTGTGTGGAATCAGAGGCAGGAGAGTGCACTTCACGAGCGTGAGGTAAAATAGCCGGCTTTAGCAGTGAAACATGGAATTTGTCATGGATCCTAAGATGGACGGGTAACTTCAATTGGTAGACTACAGGATTTACCTGTCGAAGAACCTCATAAGGACATAGGAAGCGAGGAGCAAATTTGACAGAGCTCACTCTAAGTTTCACGTGTTTTGCAGAGAGCCACACAAAGTCCCCTGGAGAAAAGACAGGAGCCGGGCGACGAAACCGATCGGACACCGTCTTCATACGGTCCTTAGCTGCTTGGATCAACTCTTGAGTCCGATCCCAAACCTCTCTGGCATTAGTTGCCCAGTCGGCCACAAGAGGAGAAGGTGCAGCAGCGGGAAACGGTACCGGTACCCTAGGGTGTTGCTCATTATTGAGTACGAATGGTTTCTGCCCAGTGGCCTCAGCCAGCGAATTGTTAAGGGCAAATTCTGCCCAGGGTAGGAGGGAGGACCAGTTATCGTGGTTCTCAGCAACAAAGTGTCGAAGGTATATAATTATGGATTGATTGGTACGCTCAACCAAACCATTGGTCTCCGGATGGTATGCCGAAGAGAGATTCAACTCAATTTGCAGAAGGCTACAAAGATCTCGCCAGAAACGGGAAGCAAATTGCGGACCTCTATCACAAATGATACGATCTGGCATCCCGTGAAGCCTAAAGACATGCTTGAAGAATAGTTTGGCTAGTACCCTGGAAGACGGGATTCTCGATAACGGTACGAGATGAACCATCTGGGAGAAATGGTCCGTAATGACCCACACAAATCTATGTCCCTGTGAACACGGAAGATCACCCACAAAGTCCATGCCTACAACCTCCCATGGTCTATCTGGCACTGGTAAAAGATGCAAGAGCCCAGCCGGTCTCTGCCGTAATGGACGGTTGCGAGCACACGAGTAGCAGGAACCGACATATCTCTTGACGTGGCTGGCTAAGTTTGGCCACCAATACCACCTCTCCAGTAACTCTCGTGTCCGCCTAATACCAAAATGCCCACCCACCTTTGAGGTGTGGGCCCACGACAGTATATCATTCTTTCGTCAGGTGGCACAAAGGTCTTGCCCGGTGGGATTTGGTCTAACGTCACAGGGGAGAGCGTATGAAAAACCCTGGAGGGAAGGATAAGACGAGGTTCGTCAATCTCTTCCTGGGTAGAAACCATAGAGCGAGACAGAGCGTCTGCCTTGTTATTCTTACTCCCAGACAGATAGTTGATGGAGAAGTGAAAGCGGGAGAAAAACAAGGACCAGCGGGCTTGGCGAGGATTCAGACGCTGAGCGGTTTGTAAGTACGTCAGATTCTTATGGTCTGTATAGACCTGGAAAGGATGTTTCGCTCCATCCAGCAAGTGACGCCACTCCTCCAAGGCTAATCTTAGGGCGAGCAGTTCCCTATCACCAATGGTATAGTTTCTCTCTGCCGGTGAAAAGGTTTTAGCAAAGAAGAAACACGGCCTTTTTCTACCTGCACCGTTCTTTTGATACAAGACCGCACCAGCACCCACTGAAGAGGCATCAACCTCCAAGAGGAAGGGCTTATTCTCATCGGGTCTTTGAAGAATGGGAGCAGTTGAAAAGTGTCTTTTTACTGCCTCAAAAGCCTGGGATGTCTCAGTAGACCAGACTTTTGGATTAGCACCTTTCTTCATCAAGGCCACCAAAGGGGCCACCAAAGTAGAGAAATGGTGTATGAACTGCCTGTAATAATTTATGAATCCTAAGAAGCGTTGCACCGCCTTCAAGGAATGAGGTTCGGACCATTCCAGGACAGCAGAGAGCTTCACAGGATCCATAGCCAGACCCTCTTGTGAGATAATGTAGCCCAAAAAAGGCAAGGATGACTGCTCGAATACACATTTTTCGAGTTTTGCAAACAAAGAGTGCTCCCTTAAACGGGAAAGGACACGAACGACATCCTGACGATGAGTCTCCAGATCAGGAGAAAAAATCAGGATGTCGTCCAGATACACCACGACGGAGGATAACAGTAAATCCCTGAACACATCGTTTACGAAGTCCTGAAATACTGCGGGTGCATTACATAAACCAAAAGGCATGACGAGGTATTCATAGTGACCGTCTCGGGTGTTAAAAGCGGTCTTCCATTCGTCACCCTCTCGAATTCGTACCAAGTTATACGCACCCAGCAGATACAACTTCGTAAAAACCTGAGCTCCCCTCAGTCTGTCAAAGAACTCCGAAATTAAAGGTAACGGGTATTTGTTCTTTATTGTGATTGCGTTGAGACCCCTGTAATCTATGCAGGGACGCAAATCACCCTCTTCCGAACAAAGAAAAACCAAGCTCCCGCGGGAGAGACAGACTTACAAATGAACCCCTTCTCTAAACTCTCTCTTATATAGGTCGACATGGCCTCCGACTCAGGTATCGACAGGGGGTAAACCCTGCCCTTAGGTGGAACCGAACCTGGGATAAGGTCTATGGCACAGTCATACGGCCTATGGGGTGGAAGAACCTCAGCACCCTGTTTGGAGAACACGTCAGCGAAATCCAAATAGGGTGTAGGTATGGGAGAGAGATCAGTTGATGCAACCGCAACGACCTTAGGTGGTAAGGGAAGACATCGGGACTGACATTTCGAACCCCAACTAATAATGCTGTCGGACTCCCAGTCAATGTGAGGAGCATGAGTCCGAAGCCATGGGAGACCCAGAAGGACGTCGTCTATACCCTCAGGCAAAACAAGAAAAGAAATCTCCTCTATGTGACCCTGAGGCAGGGAAAGGTGCAAGGGAACTGTCCTCAATGTAATGGAGTCAGACAATATAGTCCCATTAACAACACGGACAGGAATAGGTGCCTCTAACATGATAGAGGGAATATTGTGTCTCTTTACAAATCCTGAGGACACAAAAGTCCCGTCAGCTCCGGAATCCACAAAAGCCATAATAGGCCATGTATTCTCAGAGAATGAGAGCTGACCTGGGATTCTACACTTAGAGGGTGCAGAAGACGTCTCTAGTAACCCCCCTCTAATGGTTACTAGGCCTGGGAGTTTCCCTGACGACTAGAACACTTGTTGGCATAGTGCCCAGCCTGACGACATACGTAACATATAGGAGGACCAGACTTGCGTAGTCTGGAGGACGTATGACCTAACTCCATAGGAGTGGGAGATGTTTCAGATGCTGAGGAAGATGGTAGTGGACCCTCAACAACTGGAATAGCCCGATGCTTAGGGCGTGAGGAAGAGACCTCGAGTCTACGTTCCCTATGGCGTACGTCGATCCTCGTTGCTACTGTGATCAAGTCCTCCAGAGAAGCAGGGACCTCACGAGTAGCAAGGGCATCCTTGACATAGCCTGCCAACCCTCTCCAGAAGATAGGAATCAACACCTTCTCTGGCCAATCTAGTTCTGCCACCAGAGTTCTAAAAGCAATGGCATAAGAACTAGTGGATAACGAACCCTGAGATAGATCTAAGAGTCTCAGGGCTGCATCATGGGTAACCTGCGGACCCATGAATACCGCTTTAAGAGCATCAAGAAAGTCTTGATGTCTCAGAGTAACCACATCAGAGCGCTCCCATGAGGGAGTCGCCCATTCTAAGGCTTTGTCCTGAAGTAAAGAGATGATAAAGCCTACTCTGGACCTCTCCGTAGAGAAGCGAGAAGAGTTGACCTCTAGGTGTATCTGACACTGACTAATGAAACCACGACATGATCTGGCATCGCCAGAATATCTGTTTGGCAGAGCAAGTCGAGGATCATGTGCAGATGTCACCATGGTCTGAGGTTTATCCTCTATACTCTTGAGCCGCGACTCAAGTACTTGTATGTAACGGTGTAACTGCTAATATTCTGCCATAACTGCCAGACCCTTGGCTCAGTCCTAATGTTACAGGGGGCTGTCTAATAATAAAACCTAAAGGAATGTCAGACAATCAGGGTGCACCGTGCAAAGACTCTGCTGCAGACTATGGCAGAGGATAAGGGGTATATAAGTGTGCCACTGTAAAAAATAATAGTACAAGTGCAGAGTGCAATACCTCTGTTAAACTCACAGAGGAATATAATTAGAAAATAAAGCAATTCCTCCCTTACTTGGAGGGTGTGTGGAATGGTCTCTGTTAAAGATCACAGAGACAAAAGCAGTGAGTGTGAAATGGCACCTAACTAGGTCCGTTCCTATAGTGGTGCCAGGAGACTGACAGCAGCGTAAGCCGCACAAAGCTCCTACCTGCGTTCGCTCCACTAGTGTGTGAGGACACGAACCACTAGATATGGCACCTGCCAAGGTCCGCTCTTCTAGTGGTGCAAAAGAGACGGACAGCAGCGTAAGCCGCACAAAGCTCCTACCTGCATTTGCTCCACTAGTGTGCGAGGACACATACCACTAGATATGGCACCTGCCTAGGTCCGCTCTTCTAGTGGTGCAAAAGAGACAGACAGCAGCATAAGCCGCACAAAGCTCCTACCTCTGTTCGCTCCCCTAGTGTGTGAGGATACGAACAACTGCCAGACGCAGTATAAGGAACGTTACCCTAGCGGCAACGTCCACCTACGAGTAGAATCACAAGGCCCAGCCGGACCATGTGCCTCAGGCACTTGCGTATGTCTGCTCCACTAAGAGGTAAGGATACGGACTGGAGCCGAAGCTGTAAGGTATAAGAACGCTACCCTGCCGGTAGCGCTCACCTAACATAGACAGAGAGATGCCTAGAGGGACTTGCACAGGGCGTCTACCCTCATGCATGAACTAAGAGGACTGAGCGCCGGGCGGCGTGCGTCAGGGTCTTATATAGACTCTGTGCCTCATCCAAGATGGAGGACACCAGAGCCAATCCGCTGCCAGAATGACAGCAATGACGTCATGCTGGCCTATCACCGAGCAAAGCGTCACAAGCACATGACCAGCGACCAATCAGCTTGTTTAACATACCTGTGGGAAGATAGACATGATGATTAGATGATGGCAGAGAAGTGATGATAGATGACCAAGTGTGTCATAATAATATCTCTGGCCTAATTCAATGCATCATACTTATATGGTGCATACTTGTCTTGGTGCAGACGAAACGTCTTGTGCAGACTTTTTAGTTGCCCCAATATATACATATATATATACAAGTGCAATCAGCTGTGAACGGGTGGGGTGCAGCAAGGACCTCTTGATCATTCAATCAAAGAAGCCAGATGCAGCATCACATAGGAAGAGTAAACAAAGGTCATAAAAGGAAGGTGGGGAACAGAGAAGGAAGAGGTTACAGTGAGAATTTAAAGCATGCCAGGGAGATATTGAAGCAAAGAGAGAACAGGTCAGATATTTTGGGAAAGTAGAGTGGATGGTTTAACATACCAGGTATTAGCACACACAGCAGAGCAAAGGGGAGATCAGTTCAGTTCAAGGGAAAGTAGAGTGGATGGATTAACATACCTGTGGGAAGATAGACATGATGATTAGATGATGGCAGAGAAGTGATGATAGATGATAGAAGACCAAGTGTGTCATAATAATATCTCTGGCCTAATTCAATGCATCATACTTATATTGTGCATACTTGTCTTGGTGCAGACGAAAAGTCTTGTGCAGACATTTTAGTTGCCCCAATATATACATATACAAGTGCAATCAGCTGTGAAGGGGTGGGGTGAAGCAAGGACCTCTTGATCATTCAATCAAAGAAGCCAGATGCAGCATCACATAGGCAGAGTAAACAGATCATAAAAGGAAGGTGGGGAACAGAGGTAGAAGAGGTCACAGTGAGAAGTTGGAGCATGCCAGGGAGCTATTGAAGCAAAGAGAGAACAGGTCAGATATTTTGGGAAAGTAGAGTGGATGGTTTAACATACCAGGTATTAGCACACACAGCAGAGCAAATGGGAGATCAGTTCAGTTCATGGGAAAGTAGAGTGGATGGTTTAACATAACAGGTATTAGCACACACAGCAGAGCAAAGGGGAGATCAATTCAGTTCAAGGGAAAGTAGAGTGGATGGTTTAACATACCTGTGGGAAGATAGACATGACGATTAGATGATGGCAGAGAAGTGATGATAGATGATAGATGACCAAGTGTGTCATAATAATATCTCTGGCCTAATTCAATGCATCATACTTATATGGTGCATACTTGTCTTGGTGCAGACAAAAAGTCTTGTGCAGACTTTTTAGTTGCCCCAATATATACATATACAAGTACAATCAGCTGTGAAGGGGTGGGGTGCAGCAAGAACATCTTGATCATTCAATCAAAGAAGCCAGATGCAGCATCACATAGGCAGAGTAAACAGATCATAAAAGGAAGGTGGGGAACAGAGGGGGAAGAGGTCACAGTGAGAAGTTGGAGCATGCCAGGAAGATATTGAAGCAAAGAGAGAACAGGTCAGATATTTTAGGAAAGTAGAGTTGATGGTTTAATATACCAGGTATTAGCAAACACAGCAGAGCAAAGAGGAGATCAGTTCAGTTCAAGGGAAAGTAGAGTGGATAGTTTAACATACCTGTGGGAAGATAGACATGATGATTAGATGATGGCAGAGAAGTGATGATAGATGACCAAGTGTGTCATAATAATATCTCTGGCCTAATTCAATGCATCATACTTATATGGTGCATACTTGTCTTAGTGCAAACGAAAAGTCTTGTGCAGATGTTTTAGTTGCCCCAATATATACATATACAAGTGCAATCAGCTGTGAAGGAATGGGGTGCAGCAAGGACCTCTTGATCATTCAATCAAAGAAGCCAGATGCAGCATCACATAGGCAGAGTAAACAGATCATAAAAGGAAGGTGGGGAACAGAGGGGGAAGAGGTCACAGTGAGAAGTTGGAGCATGCCAGGGAGATATTGAAGCAAAGAGAGAACAGGTCAGATATTTTGTTAAAGTAGAGTGGATGGTTTAACATACCAGGTATGAGCACACACAGCAGAGCAAATGGGAAATCAGTTTAGTTCATGGGAAAGTAGAGTGGATGGTTTAACATACCAGGTATTAGCACACACAGCAGAGCAAAGGGAAGATCAGTTCAGTTCAAGGGAAAGTAGAGTGGATGGTTTAACATACCTGTGGGAAGATAGACATGATGATTAGATGATGGCAGAGAAGTGATGATAGATGATAGATGACCAAGTGTGTCATAATATTATCTCTGGCCTAATTCAATGCATCATACTTATATGGTGCATACTTATCTTGATGCAGACGAAAAGTCTTGTGCAGACTTTTTAGTTGCCCCAATATATACATATACAAGTGCAATCAGCTGTGAAGGGGTGGGGGGCAGCAAGGATTTCTTGATCATTCAATTAAAGAAGCCAGATGCAGCATCACATAGGCAGAGTAAACAAAGATCATAAAAAGAAGGTGGGGAAAAGAGGGGGAAGAGGTCAAAGAGAGAAGTTGGAGCATGCCAGGGAAATATTGAAGCAAAGAGAGAACAGGTCAGATATTTTGGGAAAGTAGAGGGTATGGTTTAACATACCAGGTATTAGTACACACAGCAGAGCAAAGAGGAGATCAGTTCAAGGGAAAGTAGAGTGGATGGTTTAACATACCTGTGGGAAGATTGACATGATGATTAGATGATGGCAAAGAAGTGATGATAGATTATAGACGACCAAGTGTGTCATAATAATATCTCTGGCCTAATTCAATGCATCATACTTATTTGGTGCATACTTGTCTTGGTGCAGACGACAAGTCTTGTGCAGACTTTTTAGTTGCCCCAATATATACATATACAAGTGCAATCAGCTGAGAAAGGGGTGGGGTGCAGCAAGAACCTCTTGATCATTCAATCAAAGAAGCCAGATGCAGCATCACATAGGCAAAGTAAACAAAGATCATAAAAGGAAGGTGGGGAACAGAGAAGGAAGAGGTCACAGTGAGAAGTTGGAGCATGCCAGGGAGATATTGAAGCAAAGAGAGAACAGGTCAGATATTTTGGGAAAGTAGAGTGGATGGTTTAACATACCAGGTATTAGCACACACAGCAGAGCAAAGGGGAGATCAGTTCAGTTCAAGGGAAAGTAGAGTGGATGAATTAACATACCTGTGGGAAGATAGACATGATGATTAGATGATGGCAGAGAAGTGATGATAGCTGATAGATGACCAAGTGTGTCATAATAATATCTCTGGCCTAATTCAATGCATCATACTTATATGGTGCATACTTGTCTTGGTAGAGACGAAAAGTCTTGTGCAGACATTTTAGTTGCCCCAATATATACATATACAAGTGCAATCAGCTGTGAAGGGGTGGGGTGCAGCAAGGACCTCTTGATCATTCAATCAAAGAAGCCAGATGCAGCATCACATAGGCAGAGTAAACAGATCATAAAAGGAAGGTGGGGAATAGAGGTAGAAGAGGTCACAGTGAGAAGTTGGAGCATGCCAGGGAGATATTGAAGCAAAGAGAGAACAGGTCAGATATTTTGGGAAAGTAGAGTTAATGGTTTAACATACCAGGTATTAGCACACACAGTAGAGCAAAGGGAAGATCAGTTCAATTCATGGGAAAGTAGAGTGGATGGTTTAACATACCAGGTATTAGCACACACAGCAGAGCAAAGGGGAGATCAGTTCAGTTCAAGGGAAAGTAGAGTGGATGGTTTAACATACCTGATGGAAGATAGACATGATAATTAGATAATGGCAGAGAAGTGATGATAGATGATAGATGACCAAGTGTGTCATATTAACCCCTTCAAGACCGCGGGCAGTAAAATTACGTCTTATTTTAACGTGACTTAACGACCAGGGACGTAATTTTACTGCCTAAACTTCATTTGATTGCCGTGGCCAATAGCAACGGCTTTCAAATGATGTCCCCTGCTGTTTCTTACAGCAGGGGACCTTTGCTTGACCCCAGGGGGGGTGGCATCGCCACCCCCCATAGGCGATCGATGTGATTGGCTGTTCAAATCGGAACCGCCAATCACATTGATCACGCTGTTTTCGGCAAAAAAAAATGCCAAAAATAGTGTGATCTTGTAAAATCCAGCTAGGACCGGGGCTGCAGCAGCTCCGATCATTGGCTGGAAGCAAGCAGACACCGTGGCCCCCCCCTGCAGCACTGATTGGAGCGATCGTGCTATGACGCGCAATCGCTCCAATCAGTGTGCAGTGGGGCGGTCTGATCTGCCGGTGGCCGCCCTCCCCAGGCCTGTGCTGGTCTGGGGACCCTCCCCCAACATGTCTGCAGCGTGCAGCACTGGCTGGTACTAGTGGTACCATGCCACCGCTGCTGCTGCCTCTGCTGTCACGTCACGTCGCAGGAGCAGGAGCGGTGAGTATTGTGCTCACCTTGCAGCCCCTGCGCGCTTCCGCAATGGCCCCTGCTCGTGCCCCCTGCGATCTGCCCCCCCCCGACATCCCGATCTGCCCCCCCGACATCCCGATCTGCCCCCCGCCATCTCTATTCTGCAGCTCCTCCGGTATCCCTCCTCCCCTGCTCTCTTGCAGCCCCTGCGCGCTCTTGTGATTTGCTCCTGCGCGCTCCCGTAATGGCCCCTGCCCGTGCCCCCTGCGATCTGCCCCCCCGACATCCCGATCTGCCCTCCGACATCCCGATCTGCCCCCCCCGACATCCCGATCTGCCCCCAGACATCCCGATCTGCCCCCAGACATCCCGATCTGCCCCCAGACATCCCGATCTGCCCCCAGACATCCCGGTCTGCCCCCCGACATCCCAATCTGCCGGCCTCCCCCGTGATCTCTATTCTGCAGCTCCTCCGGTATCTCCCTCCTCTGCTCTCCCCCTCTGCTCTCCCCCTCCCCCTCTGCTGTCCCCCTCTGCTGTCCCCGTCCCCCTCTGCTGTCCCCGTCCCCCTCTGCTGTCCCCGTCCCCCTCTGCTGTCCCCCCGACGTCCTCTTACCTGTCTTCACCGGCCGATCACATCTGCCTCCATCGCTGGGTCCTTCTTCCTAGGTCTTCTGCTGAGCTGTCCAACCTCCTGCCTGCTGCTCCTGTAAAGCTGTTCCTCCTGCTAAACCTCTGGGTACTGTGAGTATAACTTTTTTTTTTTCTTTTTTTTTCCTCTGTCCCCTGTCCATTTTTACACCTCATGCGTCCGTGCGTCCCGCCGAGCGCTGATCAGGGATGCAGATAACGTATCTGCATCCGTGGTCAGTTTTCGGCGGGACTTTTTTTCCCGTATTCCCGACGCTTTTTGTATCGCATCTGTCCGTGCGTCCCGCCGAGCGCTGATCAGGGATGCACATAACGGATCGGCATCCCTGCTCAATTTTTGGCGTGACAAAAAGCTTCGGGGATACGGAAAAAAAAGTCACGCCAAAAATTGAGCAGGGATGCCGATCCGTTATGTGCATCCCTGATCAGTGCTCAGCGGGAAGCACGGACTGATGCAATACAAAAAGCGTCGGGGATACGGAAAAAAAAGTATCGCATCTGTCCGTGCGTCCCGCTGAGCGCGGATCAACATCCCTGCTCAATTTTTGGCGTGACTTTTTTTTTTTTTTCCGTATCCCCAGCGCTTTTGGTATCTCATCCGACCGTGCCTCCTGCAGCGGCCGATCAGTGCACCGCGTCTGTGCGTTTGAAAAGTCAAATGGCGTTCCTTGTCTACTGAGCCCCGCCATGCGCCCAAACAATTGATTTCCACCCCATGTGAGGTATCTGCGTACTCGGGAAAAATTGCACAATACGTTTTATGGTGCATTTTTTCCTGATACCGTTGTAAAAAGAGAAAAAAAAAAACTACCTTGTTGCTGCAAAAATTTAAAAAAAAAAATTAAAAAAAATAAATAATTTTCACGGTTTAACGTTATCAACTTTCAGTGGAGCCCCTGGGGGTACAAGGGGCTCACTAAACATCTAGATAAATTCCTTGAGGGGTCTAGTTCCAAAATGGGGTAATTTGTGGGGGAGCTCCACTGTTTAGGCACCATGGGGGGGGGTCTAAAAACGTGACATGGCGTCCGCTAATGATTCCAATTAATTTTGCTGTCAAATGGTGCCCTTCTCTTCTGAGCCCCGCCATGCGCCCAAAAATTACTTTCCACCACATGTGAGGTATCTGCGTACTCAGGAGAAAATGGACAATACGTTTTATGGTGCATTTTTTCCTGATACCCTTGTGAAAAAAAAAGCTACCTAGTTGAAGCAACAGTTTTGTGGTAAAAAAAATTTTTTTTCTTTTCACGGCTCAACATTATAAACTTCTGTGAAGCCCCCAGGTGTTCAAAGTGCTCATCAAACATCTAGAAAAATTATTTGAGGGCTCTAGTTTCCAAAATGGGGTCACTTGTGGGGGAGCTCCATTGTTTAGGCACCTCAGGGGGTCTTCAAACCTGACATGGCGTCCGCTAATGAGTGCAGCTAATTTTGCATTCAAATGGCGCTCCTTGCCTTCCGAGCACTGCCGTGTGTCCAAACATTTGATTTCCACCACATATGAGGTATCTGCGTACTCAGGAGAAAATGGACAATACATTTCATGTTGCATTTTTTCCCGATACCCTTGTGAAAAAAAAAGCTACCTAGTTGAAGCAACAGTTTTGTGGTAAAAAAAAATGTATTTCTTTTCACGGCTCAACGTTATAAACTTCTGTGAAGCCCCCAGGTGTTCAAAGTGCTCATCAAACATCTAGAAAAAATATTTGAGGGCTCTAGTTTCCAAAATGGGGTCACTTGTGGGGGAGCTCCATTGTTTAGGCACCTCAGGGGGTCTTCAAACCCGACATGGCGTCCGCTAATTACTGCAGCTAATTTTGCGTTCAAAAATTCAAATGGCGCTCCTTGCCTTCCGAGCACTGCCGTGTGTCCAAACATTTGATTTCCACCACATATGAGGTATCTGCGTACTCAGGAGAAAATGGACAATACATTTTATGTTGCATTTTTTCCCGATACCCTTGTGAAAAAAAAAGCTACCTAGTTGAAGCAACAGTTTTGTGGTAAAAAAAAATTTTTTTCTTTTAACGGCTCAACGTTATAAACTTCTGTGAAGCCCCCAGGTGTTCAAAGTGCTCATCAAACATCTAGAAAAAATATTTGAGGGCTCTAGTTTCCAAAATGGGGTCACTTGTGGGGGAGCTCCATTGTTTAGGCACCTCAGGGGGTCTTCAAACCCGACATGGCGTCCGCTAATTAGTGCAGCTAATTTTGCGTTCAAAAATTCAAATGGCGCTCCTTGCCTTTCGACCTCTGCCGTGCACCCAAACAATTGATTTTTACCCCATATGGGGTATCAGCGTACTCAGGAGAAAATGCACAATAAATTGTAGGGTGCACTTTCTCTTTTCTCCCTTGTAAAAATGAAAATTTTATGGCTAAAGTAAGATTTTTGTGTTAAAAAGTAAAATTTTCATTATTTCCTTCCACATTGCTTTGGTTCCTGTGACGCACCTAAAGGGTTAATAAACTTCTTGGATGTGGTTTTGAGCAGTGTGAGGGGTGCAGTTTTTAGAATGGGGTCACTTTTGGGTATTTTCTGTCACCTCGGCCTCTCAAAGTCACTTCAAATGTGATGTGGTCCCTAAAAAAAATATTTTGTAAATTTTGTTGGAAAAATTAGAAATTGCTGATGAACTTTGACCCCTTCTAACTTCCTAACGAAAAAAAAAAATTTCTTTCGAAAATTGCGCTGATGTAAAGTAGACATGTGGGAAATGTTATTTAGTAACTATTTTGTGTGACATATTTCTCAGATTTATGGGCATAAATTTTCAAAGTTTGAAAATTGCGAAATTTTCCAAATTTTTGCACAATTTCCTAAATTTTCACAAATAAACGCAAAAAGTATCGGCCTAAATTTACCACTGACATGAAGTACAATATGTCACGAAAAAACAATGTCAGAATCGCCAGGATCCGTTGAAGCGTTCCAGAGTTATAACCTGTCAAAGTGACACTGGTCAGAATTGCAAAAAATGGCCCGGTCATTAGGGTGTTTTAGTGGCCGGGGGTGAAGGGGTTAATATCTCTGGCCTAATTCAATGCATCATACTTATATGATGCATACTTGTCTTGGTGCAGACAAAAAGTCTTGTGCAGACTTTTTAGTTGCCCCAATATATACATATACAAGTGCAATCAGCTGTGAAGGGGTGGGGGGCAGCAAGGACCTCTTGATCATTCAATCAAAGAAGCCAGATGCAGCATCACATAGGCAGAGTAAACAGATCATAAAAGGAAGGTGGGGAACAGTGGGGGAAGAGGTCACAGTGAGAAGTTGGAGCATGCCAGGGAGATATTGAAGCAAAGAGAAAACAGGTCAGATATTTTGGGAAAGTAGAGTGGATGGTTTAAGATCCCAGATATTACCACACACAGCAGAACAAAGGGGAGATCAGTTCAGTTCAAAGGAAAGTAGAGTGGATGGATTAACATACCTGTGGGAAGATAGACATGATCATTAGATGATGGCAGAGACGTGATGATAGATGACCAAGTGTGTCATAATAATATCTCTGGCCTAATTCAATGCATCATACTTATATGGTGCATAGTTGTCTTGGTGCAGATGAAACGTCTTGTGCAGACTTTTTAGTTGCCCCAATATATACATATACAAGAGCAATCAGCTGTGAACGGGTGGGGTGCAGCAAGGACCTCTTGATCATTCAATCAAAGAAGCCAGATGCAGCATCACATAGGCAGAGTAAACAAAGGTCATAAAAGGAAGGTGGGGAACAGAGTAGGAAGAGGTTACAGTGAGAAGTTAAAGCATGCCAGGGAGATATTGAAGCAAAGAGAGAACAGGTCAGATATTTTGGGAAAGTAGAGTGGATGGTTTAACATACCAGGTATTAGCACACACAGCAGAGCAAAGGGGAGATCAGTTCAGTTCAAGGGAAAGTAGAGTGGATGGATTAACATACCTGTGGGAAGACAGACATGATGATTAAATGATGGCAGAGAAGTGATGATAGATGATAGTTGACCAAGTGTGTCATAATAATATCTCTGGCCCAATTCAATGCATCATACTTATATGGTGCATACTTGTCTTGGTGCAGACGAAAAGTCTTTTTCAGACATTTTAGTTGCCCCAATATATACATATACAAGTGCAATCAGCTGTGAAGGGGTGGGGTGCAGCAAGGACCTCTTGATCACTCAATCAAAGAAGCCAGATGCAGTATCACATAGGCAGAGTAAACAGATCATAAAAGGAAGGTGGGGAACAGAGGTAGAAGAGGTCACAGTGATAAGTTGGAGCATGCCAGGGAGCTATTGAAGCAAAGAGAGAACAGGTCAGATATTTTGGGAAAGTAGAGTGGATGGTTTAACATACCAGGTATTAGCACACACAGCAGAGCAAACGGGGAGATCAGTTCAGTTCAAGGGAAAGTAGAGTGGATGGTTTAACATACCTGTGGGAAGATAGACATGATGATTAGATGATGGCAGAGAAGTGATGATAGATAACCAAGTGTGTCATAATAATATCTCTGGCCTAATTCAATGCATCATATTTATATGGTGCATACTTGTCTTTGTGCAGACGAAAAGTCTTGTGCAGACTTTTTAGTTGCCCCAATATATACATATACAAGTGCAATCAGCTGTGAAGGGGTGGGGTGCAGCAAGGACCTCTTGATCATTCAATCAAAGAAGCCAGATGCAGCATAACATAGGCAGAGTAAACAGATCATAAAAGGAAGGTGGGGAACAGAGGGGGAAGAGGTCACAGTGAGAAGTTGGAGCATGCCAGGGAGATATTGAAGCAAAGAGAGAACCGATCAGATATTTTGGGAAAGTAGAGTGGATGGTTTAACATACCAGGTATTAGCACACACAGCAGAGCAAAGGGGAGATCAGTTCAGTTCATGGGAAAATAGAGTGGATGGTTTAACATACCAGGTATTAGCACACACAGCAGAGCAAAGGGGAGATCAGTTCAGTTCAAGGGAAAGTAAAGTGGATTGATTAACATACCTGTGGGAAGATAGACATGATGATTAGATGATGGCAGAGAAGTGATGAAAGATGACCAAGTGTGTCATAATAATATCTCTGGCCTAATTCAATGCATCATACTTATATGGTGCATACTTGTCTTGGTGCAGACGAAACATCTTGTGCAGACTTTTTAGTTGCCCCAATATATACATATACAAGTGCAATCAGCTGTGAACGGGTCGGGTGCAGCAAGGACCTCTTGATCATTCAATCAAAGAAGCCAGATGCAGCATCACATAGGCAGAGAAAACAAAGATCATAAAAGGAAGGTGGGGAACAGAGGGGGAAGAGGTTAAAGTGAGAATTTGGAGCATGCCAGGGAGATATTGAAGCAAAGCGAGAACAGGTCAGATATTTTGGGAAAGTAGAGTGGATGGTTTAACATACCAGGTATTAGCACACACAGCAGAGCAAAGGGGAGATCAGTTCAGTTCAAGGGAACTGGAGTGGATGGTTTAACATACCTGTGGGAAGACAGACATGATGATTAAATGATGGCAGAGAAGTGATGATAGATGATAGTTGACCAAGTGTGTCATAATAATATCTCTGGCCAAATTCAATGCTTCATACTTATATGGTGCATACTTATCTTGGTGCAGACGAAAAGTCTTGTGCAGACTTTTTAGTTGCCCCAATATATACATATACAAGTGCAATCAGCTGTGAAGGGGTGGGGTGCAGCAAGGACCTCTTGATCATTCAATCAAAGAAGCCAGATGCAGCATCACATAGGCAGAGTAAACAAAGATCATAAAAGGAAGGTGGGGAACAGATAGGGAAGAGGTCACAGTGAAAAGTTGGAGCATGCCAGGGAGATATTGAAGCAAAGAGAGAACAGATCAGATATTTTGGGAAAGTAGAGTGGATGGTTTAACATACCAGGTATTAGCACACACAGCAGAGCAAAGGGGAGATCAGTTCAGTTCAAGGGAAAGTAGAGTGGATGGTTAAACATACCTGTGGGAAGATAGACATGATGATTAGATGATGGCAGAGAAGTGATGATAGATGATAGATAAGTTAAGTGTGTCATAATTAGAGATGAGCGAACCGGTTCGGCTCGAGCTTGGTTCGTCGAACGGAGGGCTAGTTCAAGTTCGGTTCGGCGAACCACTCGAACCCATAGAAAACAATGGGAGGTAATCACAAACACATAAAAACATATTATAAATGTACACATACAGTTAAACATTGCCATAACACTTACCAGTCCCCGGGATGCGTCCTGCACTCTGTCTCCTGCCGCTATTCCTCCCGATAATCGTTGCATCCTTCCGGTAACCAGCAGCACTGTGTAACGCCTGCTTGGATCCACAGACTCAGATGGGCTGTAAAGGGGGCTAGAGGGAAGCCACTCACCAAGTAGGACCCCCAGAACCCTGAAACCTTTTAACCCCTATACAGGGATTTGGAATTACACAGGACCCTGGAGATCACTACCTGTGGAAGGCTGCAGTCCGATGAGAGTAGTAGTCATTCAGGGTCAAACCAGGAATTGCGGAACAGGGACAGAATCGGCAGGCAATGACGTAGTCAGCAAACGTAGCAGAGGTCAAATCCGGGTCGGGCAGCAAGGTATAAAAACAGTAGGCAGAAGGGTAGTCAAAAACACGCAGAAGTCAACACAGGAATCACCAACAGAATAGGACGTAACAGGAGCCAGGAAAATCAGAACTATACCTGGCAGTGATCATGTGACAGGAGGGGAAATAAGAAGGGTGTGGTGTCTTCCCATCGAACGATGGAAACTTCAGATGGAAGACACATGCCACCCACAGTCAGCCAGCGGTACTGCAGATCCCAAGCTAACGCAGCCCAGTGGATGATCGGAGCCTGCGCCCACTGGTGCCGCTGGCATCGACTTCTCTCCCCTCACCAGCACCATCCACGGCAGGATCACGGCGTCACCTGGCAATCGGAGCAGAAGTCGCTGGAGCAGACGCCGACGGTGACGTAACACACTGACAGGACCTACGTGACGTCATCAAAATAGCAAGTGACCAGTCACGTGTCTGTTATCTCATTGGCTACAGACTGGGCACATGGCTAGACGTCATGTCCTGTCCTAGGTCCTGTCAGTGCATCTCCCAATACGCGGTGATCGTTTGTGTATCGCCGTGTACCGGCGACATGCCCTGGCACACGGTCGTCTCCCGATTCTGCTTCCCCGTTCCGTTAGTCACCGGCTGACACAGCCGGTCCATAACGGAGATCACTGTTGCCATAGCAACGCGCCTGTCAGTGGTTACGTCAAAGTTATTCAGCACGGAGCCTCTGATCACTCAGGCTGCACGGTAAGCAGCGTCTTCCTCACATGCACCGCTGCTGATGTAGCATAGCTGAATGTGGTGAAGGAGAAAGAAGACAGAAGACCATGGATCGTGGAGGGGTGAGAGGGAGTAATACACATGGAGTCTCTAATGTGTCTGTGTATTTATTTCTATTAAAGTATTTTAACTGTGTGTGGTGTCTTTTTTTAAACCTTTATTGGAGATTAATGGCTGGGTCAAACTTGCCTGACATTAAGAATCTCTGGCTAAATACTAGCTAGTAATACAAAGCCAGTA
Source organism: Anomaloglossus baeobatrachus (assembly GCF_048569485.1). Lineage (NCBI taxonomy): Eukaryota > Metazoa > Chordata > Amphibia > Anura > Aromobatidae > Anomaloglossus > Anomaloglossus baeobatrachus. The sequence goes on along the minus strand of NC_134357.1, from coordinate 214,486,266 downwards.
TTTACTCATGATGATTACCCAGCAAGCCACCCGGCTCCAGGGCTGTTGGAAGAGTTGAATACAGCGCCAGATGATGGCACTTCTATGAAAGCGCCATTTTCTGGGGTGGCTGCGGACTGCAATTCGCAGTAGAGGCACCCAGAAATCTCGGGCTAACCTGTGGTGCGGATTCCAATCCCCAGCTGCCAATTTGTACCCGGCTGGACACAAAAATATGGTGAAGCCCACGTCATTTGTTTTTTAATTATTTCATGAAATTCATGAAAAAATTATAAAAAGGGCTTCCCTATATTTTAAGTTCCCAGCCGGGTACAAATAGGCAGCTGGGGGATGGGGGCAGCCCGTACCTGCCTGCTGTACCTGGCTAGCATACAAAAATATGGTGAAGCTCACGTCATTTTTTTTTTTAGTTTTTTGGCAAAAAAAAATAAAAAATGCTTCCCTGGATTTTCCATTGCCAGTGAAGGTAACACCAAGCAGTGGGGGTTGGCAGACATTAGCTGCTTGGATTACCCATAGCTAGCAATACAAAAAATGCAGCGGGAACCTATATATATTTTTTTTAATTATTTATTTAAATAACTTAAAAAAAAGGGCTTTCCTGTATTTTGATTGCCTGACATGACAGAACTGTAAAAATAAATCATTAAAAAAATGATGTAGCGCCCCGCGGTATTTTTGATTGTCAGCGCAGTTAAAGCAGACAGCTATGGGATGCCACCCCCATCTGCCTGGCGTTACCTTGGCTGGCAATAAAATACAGGGAAGCCCATTAATTTTTTTTATTTAAAAATATAGTTTAAAAAAAATGACGTGGGGTCCCCCCATTTTTGATAGCCAGCTAGGGTAAAGCAGACGGCTGTAGCCTGAAAACCACAGCTGGCAGCTTTACCTTGGTTGGTGATCCAATGTGGAGGTCACCCTAGGCTCTTTTTTATAATTATTTTATAAATAATAATAATAATTACAAAAAAAAGTAGGGCCCCCCCCCAAATTGGATCACCAGCCAAGGTAAAGCGGACAGCTGTGGTCTGGTATTCCCAGGGTGGGAAGGTCCATAGTTATTGGGCCTTCACAGCCTAAAAATAGCAGGCCGCAGGCGCCCCAGAAGTGGTGCATCCACTAGATGCGCCAATCCTGGCGCTTTACCCCAGCTCATCCCGTGCCCTGGTGTAGTGGCCAACGGGGTAATAAATGGGGTTTATGCTAGCTGTAAGGTCACCTGACATCAAGCCCAGCAGTTTGTGATCTCATGGCGTCTGTCAGATACCTGACATCACAAACTGTCAGTACTAACAAAAAAAATAGACAAAAAAAATGTATTTGAAAAAAACACTCCCCAAAACATTCCCTCTTTCACCAATTTATTGTAAGAAAAAAAATAAAGGGGTCCCACGACGACTCTGGACCATCTAGAATATGGGGGGACACGCTCAGGGAACGTATCCCCCATTTTCTAGGAGTGCAGACCCTCCATGTGAGGAGTGTAGGTGCAATGACCCACTCTCCCCGGGTCCACAGCAGCAAAGTCCATGTCGTAACGGTTGCTACCAAAGCTGCAATGCCCTGCTCATGAGGTAAGGGCATGCCTAATCAGAAGAACTATTCTACATTTCCAAATATTGGTATTTGCTGATATTACTGCTATTCCACCTACTATATATTGGGTATAGGATCTTGGAGATGGAATACCCCTTTAAGTCCAGTTATCCAGCTAAACGAATACTAAACAACAGAGCTCGCTATTTAGATGTGTTTTCTTGTGGCGTAAAACAGACTCTCATGTTTGGTAGTCGTTCAGCAGGGCAACAGAAATTCCACATACCTCCATTTGGAAATGTAGTATAGCTCTCCTGATCAACTATGTTCCTTACCTCATGAGCAGGGCATTGCAGTAATAATAATAATAATAATAATTTATTCATTTATATAGCGCTATTAATTCTATAGCGCTTTACATACATTGGGAACACTGTCCCCATTGGGGCTCACAATCTAGAGTCCCTATCTGTATGTCTTTGGAGTGTGGGAGGAAACCAGAGAACCCAGAGGAAACCCACGCAAACACGGAGAGAACATACAAACTCCTTGCAGATGGTGTCCTTGCTGGGAATTGAACCCAGGACCTCAGCGCTGCAAGACTGCAGAGCTAACCACTGAGCCACCGTGCCGCCTATTTAGCTTACAGATGCATAACCAACATTCACTGTGTCTGAACACAGGAAGCTGAGCTGACAGCCGCTCTGTGCATGCGGCAGCGTCTATTGTGAAGGAGGGGACCGCGGGGAATCAACGCTGCACAGGTACCATGGGACACCGGGGAACACCGGTGGGGTTATAAGGGGTGACCTGGCAGGGCCTGGGGAGGAGTTTTCTGTCGCATATGTCATGGCACATGTGACAGAAATCAGAGGAGTAGGGTGAATGCAACCGGCGCGCTGCTGTGCGTGCGGCCATCTTGGATTTCCGGGAGGTGGTCAGGGGGGCACTTTGGCGACACCGGAGGATCGGGTAGGAGATTTATCATGTTTGTTCATGCCAGATGGGAGATAAAAAATTTTTTACCGACACTGTCATTTACTGTAACGTGATCATCGGTATACGGTGTATACCGGTGATCACGTGAGCGGGGACCGGAAAAAACGGCCTAAATCATGATCTCCAGTGTCTCAGCTACCCCCTGAAACCCTGGAGATTTTCTGACGCTGGGGGGCACTATTCACTTATTTCTGCCTGCTGTTTATAAACGGCAGACCAGAATAACGCTTCATTCACACGACCGATCCGTTTTTGCGGTCTGCAAAAAACGGTTCATTTTTTTTACAGGTGCATCCGTGTGGCATCCGTTTCTGTTCCATATACGGTCCGTATGTCATCCATGTGCCTTCTGTTTGTTTGCGTACTGCAAAAAAACTGAAGGAGGGAAAATACATAAATTTACCCAGGATCTGTGACGCCCTGGACCCCCAGGGATCACAGGTAACAACACACAACACCACACACACCCCCACCTCAGTGAGGCACCAGCAGCCAACAAGTTCTGACCGCCTCCCTCAGGTCTAGCCAGGCACACCAGGTGGGCGGAGCCAGGCAGATAGGCACGCCTTCTGAGGTGTCTGCTGGCCTGAGGCAGGGAAAGGACAAGTGAGTCGAGTGGGGAGAGGAGTAGTGAGAGGAGTAAAAGTGGCGAGCTGAGAGTCAGGCGTCTAGGACGGAGCCTAGTACCCCTTGGTCAGGCAGGCAGATGGTGGTGGCTGTCTGCAGGAGTCCGGTCAGGGACTGAACTGCGGAACCGTAGGGATCGAGAAGAAGGTGGTGACCCTTCGGACCCGAACCGGGGAGTTAACAAGTCAACCGGAGCACAAGGCAGGGTACTCAGACCCCGTTCTAGCCCAAAAGCAACCGGGCTCAGACAAATCTACTGATTGCGGTCTGGACCTCAGGGGTTCATTCCGCCCCAAAGTCCTGATAGATGGCAACAGCCCACCGATTCCGGAAAAGAGCCACCGCCAAGGGCCAGAGATCCAAAGGGCCAGCGCCTGCGGGCAAATGGGCTCCTCCGGTACCCAAAAGCCGGGGAGCGGACTACCGTTGCTGAAGCATAGGAGTCACTATAGCAAATTTATAGGTGCAGGAGAAAGGCGACATCACCAACCTCACTGGGGACACACGCAGCCGGCTGCGGGCACCGATCTACACCAAACTTGGTCTACCATTGACTCTGTGTGGTTTAATCGTGAGTACACCAGTGCCATCAGGCACCGTGCCACAAGCGAGCCCCTGCGTCCTGCAACCCCCTGTTCCTGCCACCTGGCCCCGGGACCAACAAACCCCCTACCCACCTAGCTGCGACCCACCACCGATCCCGGACGAGCCCCCGCACCCTCACCGCAGCGGTGGTGCCCATCACCTCACCACGACCCGTGGGTGGCGTCACGAACTGTTACCGGTAACCGCGGCTCCGGCCGTGAAACCGGTCCACCCCAAACCAAACAACCAAACAACCCCCCCTTTCCAGAGCAACGTGGCCCCCGGTCCGGAGGCGCTCGAGCCACCGACAACCCGAGCCCAGATCCGAGCGGCTCGGCGGAGTGCAGCCGAGCCCCCAGGGTGGTACAGATCCATAGCTTCAAGCTACATGAGGCGGTCACATGTTCACTCCAGTGCCATTTTCTACTGCTTTTCACAGCGTAGAGCGCTCTGGTGATTTTCATGTGCTTGTACACTTCATTACAGTCTTTTCTGTCATTATAATGGCAGAAAGACACATAATGTCCCACTCTCCTGCATTTTGTAATTTTGCACCCTTTGGTGCCTTTCATGTGGCACTAAGGGGTGCTTAGCCTTGTATTTATTCAAAAAAATGAAAAAAAAATGACGTGGGGTTCCCCCTATTTTTGTAGCCAGCTAGGGTAAAGCAGATGGCTGCAGCCTGCAGACCACAGCTGGCAGCTTCACCTTGGCTTGTAATCCAAAACTGAGGGCACCCCACGCTGTTATTTTAAATTAAATAATTAAAAAAAAAAAACACGTGGGGGTCCCCCCAAAATTGGATCACCAGCCAAGGTAAAGCGGACAGCTGGGTCTGATATTCTCAGACTAGGGAGGTGCATGGTTATTGGACTCTCCCCAGCCTAAAAATAGCAGGCCGCAGCCGCCCCAGAAGTGGCGCATCCATTAGATGCGCCAATCCTGGTGCTTCGCCCCAGCTCATCCCGTTCGCCCCAGCTCATCATTGCGGTGGCAAACGGGGTAATATATGGGGTAATTACCAGATGTGTAATGTCACCTGGCATCAAGCCCTGGGATTCGTGAGGTCAGGTGTCTATCAGATACCCGACATCACCAACCCAGTCAGTAATTAAAAAAAAATAGACAACAAACACATTTTTATTTGCCCAAAACATTCCCTCTTTCACCAATTTATTAGAAAGAAAAACAAATCCAGGTCTGCTGTAATCCAAGGGGTTCCCATGACGATCCACACTGTCCCAGTCAATGAAGAACAGAATGTTCCCCATTGGCTGGGAGAGCAATACAGTGACATGAGCTAACATCAATAGGTTAGCCCAGGTCACTGCAGGGCATGACAAGTGCTGCTGTCAGGAGCGAGGTACATTACCTGCAGTGACGATCTCCTGCACTGCTGATAGCAGACCTGTCACTGACTTCAAAAACCATCACAGCCAAGTATCGCGAGAGCCTGTGACGTCACCGCTAGTGACAGTCTCTGGTCGTCAGTGAGAGATGTGACAAGCGGCGGCAATGGAGGACAGTGACAGCGCTGAGGTCGGGAGGGCGGGACTTCATCACCGCAGGTAAGCCGAGTGGGGCCATGCGTGCGGAGTGCAAGGTGGGCGGAGCCGAATGGGGCCATGTGTGCAGAGTGCCAGGTGGGCGGAGCCAAGCGGGCTAATGTGTGCAGAGTGCCAGGTGGGTGGAGCCAAGCAGGGTAATGTGTGCAGAGTCCCAGGTGGGTGGAGCCAAGCGGGGTAATGTGTCCAGAGTGCCAGGTGGGCGGAGCCAAGCGGGGCCATGTGTGCAGAGTGCAAGGTGGGCGAAGCCAAGCGGGGTAATGTGTGCAGAGTCCCAGGTGCGTGGAGCCAAGCGGGGTAATGTGTGCAGAGTGCTAGGTGGGCGGAACCAAGCAGGGCCATTGTGCAGAGTGCCAGGTGGGCGGAGAAAGCGGCGTAATGTGTGCAGAGTCTTAAGATGGGTGGAGCCAAGCGGGGTAATGTGTGCAGAGTGCCAGGTGGGCGGAGCCAAGCGGGGCCATGTGTGCGGAGTGCCAGGTTGGCAGAGCCAAGCGGGGTAATGTGTGCAGAGTCCCAGGTGGGTGGAGCCAAGCGAGGTAATGTGTGCAGAGTGCCAGGTGGGTGGAACCAAGCAGGGCCATGTGTGCGGAGTGCCAGGTGAGCATAGCCAAGCGGGGTAATGTGTCCAGAGTCCCAGGTGGGTGTAGCCGAGCGGGATAATGTGTGCAGAGTCCCAGGTGGGTGGAGCCAAACGGGGTAATGTGTGCAGAGTGCCAGGTTGGCGGAGCCAAGCGGAGTAATGTGTGCAGAGTCCCAGGTGGGTGGAGCCAAGCGGGGCCATGTGTGCGGAGTGCAGGTGGGTGTAGCCAAGCGGGTTAATGTGTGCAGAGTGCCAGGTGGGCGGAGCCAAGTGGGGCCATGTGTTCAAAGTGCCAGGTGGGCGGAGCCAAGCTGGGTAATGTGTGCAGAGTCCAGGTGGGTGGAGCCAAGCGGGGTAATGTGTGCGGAGTGCAAGTGGGTGGAGCCTAGCGGGGCCATGTGTGCGGGCAGCGGAGTGCGAAGTGGGTGGAGCCTAGTGGGCCATGTGCGCTGAGGACGTCAGTGCCGGGGACTGCATGGCTGGGGACAGGTGAATGTGAGTGTGCGTGTGTGTGTGTTTGTGTGTGAGTGTGTGTGTGTACATGCCGAGTGCAGGAGGAGGTGGAGCCCAGCGGGGAAGTGTCGGCTCCACCAAATATCCGGTTACTAAACAAAGCACTTTGCTTAGATACCCGATATTTATCTTGGTTACCAGCTTACCGCAGGCTGACAGTGATGGCTCCCTGCACGCTGTAGCTGTAAAAAGCCCTGCTTTTGCTGATAGAACCGTTCTCGAACGTAACTCGAACTGCCGAACTTTTACCAAAAAGCTCGAGTTCGAGTTCTAACTAGAACACCCCTCAAAATCACTCGAACCGCAAACTGGAGAACCGCGAACCGCGCTCAACTCTAGTCCTAATAATATCTCTGGCCTAATTCAATGCATCATACATATATGGTGCATACTTGTCTTGGTGCAGACGAAAAGTCTTGTGCAGACTTTTTAGTTGCCCCAATTTATACAAGTGCAATCAGCTGTGAAGGGATGGGGTGCAGCAAGGACCTCTTGATCATTCAATGAAAGAAGCCAGATGCAGCATCACATAGGCAGAGTAAACAGATCATAAAAGGAAGGTGGGGAACAGAGGGGGAAGAGGTCACAGTGAGAAGTTGGAGCATGCCAGGGAGATATTGAAGCAAAGAGAGAACAGGTCAGATATTTTGGGAAAGTAGACTGGATGGTTTAATATACCAGGTATTAGCACACATAGCAGAGCAAAAGGGAGATCAGTTCAGTTCATGGGAAAGTAGAGTGGATGGTTTAACATACCAGGTATTAGCACACACAGCAGAGCAAAGGAGAGATCAGTTCAGTTCATGGGAAAGTAGAGTGGATGGTTTAACATACTAAGTACTAGCACACACAGCAGAGCAAAGGGGAGATCAGTTCAGTTCAAGGGAAAGTAGAGTGGATGGTTTAACATACCTGTGGGAAGAGACATGATGATTAGGTGATGGCAGAGAAGTGATGATAGATGACCAAGTGTGTCATAATAAAATCTCTGGCCTTATTCAATGTATCATACTTATATGGTGCATACTTGTCTTGGTGCAGACGAAAAGTCTATGGACTTGGACTTGGACTCTGTCAGTGCCTTGCATGGGTTAAGTTTCTTAAAATTCAGCCAGACATGATGATATCTTGTTTATAAATGGGGGATTAGCCTCTCATTGTTTCTACAAGACGTTAGGGGTACTTTGCACGTTGCGACATCGCTACTGCGATATCGTCGGGCTCAAATCGAAAGTGACGCACATCCGGTGCCATTAACGATGTCACAACATGTAAAGCCTAGATGCTCCGATAAACGATCGCAAAAGCGTCGTAAATCGGTGATCTGTGCAGTGTCGGACATTTCCATATTGTCGCACCAATAGGAGATACGATGTTGTTCCTCGTTCCTGCGGCAGCACACATCGCTTTGTGTGAAGCCGGAGGAGCGAGGAACATCTCCGTCCACCAGCTATGCGGAAGGAAGGAGGTGGGCGGGATGTTTACGTCCCGCTCATCTTCGCCCCTCCACTTCTATTGGCCGCCTGCCGTGTGACGTCGCTGTGACGCCGCACGACCCGCCTCCTTCCTAAGGAGGCGGGTCGCCGCCCAGAGCGACGTCGCAGAGCAGGTAAGTGCTTGTGAAGCTGCCGTACCGATAATGTTCGCTATGGCAACTATCACAAGATATCGCATGTGCGACGGGGGCGGGTACTATCGCGCTCGGCATCGCTATCATCGGCTAGCGATATCGCAGTGTGCAAAGTACCCATTAGGAGTCTAGTGTTAAAGTTCTTGTTGACTCATGTAATTGCCTTGGCCGGTGACAGTCAGATACCCAGACAAATCAATTATGCGAACCTCCCATTGTATTACTATGTGTATTGCTAGATGTGATGTAACTTAGCTGTCTCTCCCTCGTCTCTGCCAGAGACCATTATAGTAGGGTATACGGCTTGAAATCTAGCCAATAAGAGCCCAGTCTTATCCCCCAATCGTGAAGAACCCAATGGTCTGAATGGAGAGCTGAGGAGTATAAAAAGGAAGACTGTCCATTACCCAGGTAGACTCTTGCTACATACTACAACCTAGGACCTGCAGATCCGAGTGGCAAACCATAACCAAACATGGATTATAATACTACATGGACTTCAGCATCGAATGCAAGGATTTGGTTGAGATATCAAAGACTATCTAAGGAAGGAATCCAGCTTGGGACAATCCAGTCACCTGACTACAGGCTTTGCGGACCTCAGCCAGCTTCCTAAATTTGGCGTTATTCCATTCTCGGTGGGTGTTTGGGGTTTTGCTGGTTATGTGCTATGTGCCATTAATTGTTTGGGGATCCAATAAAGTCTTAATATTGTGTTTCCCTCACCCTCTGTTGTCTGAGTAGTGTTCTGCCTACGGTTAAGGAGGTCGCGCGTTCAGTTGGGATGAGCCCTGGGCTATGCTGTCTTTCTAAAGGCGGTCGGGCTAGTGGACGAGAGCACTCACTGACCCCCGTGTCTCCACAATTGGTGGCAGCGGTGGGATACTTCTCAGCCTGGTTTATCCAGGGGAGCTACAGAGGACTGGTGTTTGCGGACAGCGTCCAGGGCTCAACAACCAGGGAGGCAAATAAGCATACCCAGCAGGCCATAGGGAGGCATTTAGGTTTCGGAACCTGCCATGTCCAACCCCACCAGCTCAGCCATTGGACAGGGACCGGAGAGGAGTTACGACTGCAGCAGTAAATAAATGCTACAGGATCTGTGTCAGATGCGAAAGATTGAATACAGGAACACTGACACTCGGATGGACTTGATCCGGAAATTGGTCCATTGGGAGATCTAGAATGATGTAGAGGATGATGAGGACACCGCCGATGTGGTATTAGAGGATGTAAACCGTGTGTCTCATACTAGATCCAGTGACAGTCTGGAAACAAACCAAGCCCAAGCAGACCGAGTCAAGGAATTTTTGACTGCATTGGGGCCTGAAGCTTCAAGGGAAGAGAGGGCTAGTGTTTTGCAATTAGTGTTGGGAGTTAGAATTTCCTTACCACCAGCACCTACCTCCAGGATAGCCCACCACCAAGGAAGTAATCTTCACTACAGGGACGTGCCAGTGTTTAATGATTTCAGCACTGAGATAGATGAACACTTGCAAAACTTTGAGGTGCTAATGCGTATGCACCAGGTGCCCACAGCTGAGTGGTCCAAATACCTGTGGACAAGCTTGCCTGTCTGGGCCCAGGAGGCTGTCCGATCACTTGGGCCTCAGGACTGCCTGGACTACGGAATTATTAAAGACACTTTCTTGGCCCTTTTTACCATAAGCCCCAAGAGACATCACACTAAGTTCAGGACTATGTCTCGCCAGGGTGTCTCGTACATCGAATTTGGCAGTCAACTCCGATGACACTATAACCGCTGGCTCGATGGTCAGGCTGCCCATTCCACTGCTGCCCTCTGGGATATGATGGTGCTCGAACAGCTGCTGGAGAAGATGGACTCGGAAATCCGAGAATGGGTAGCTGACAGGAAGCCCAATACCCCAGAGCAAGCAGCACGATTGGCTGACAAATTTACAGCAAACCAACCTAGCTGGAGACCTGATAGACCCACCAATCCCAGGAGGTCCCTCAACCATGGATCCAAGCAACCTCCAGACTCCCGTGCTAAACTAAAGGGTGCTTTACACGCTGCAACCTCGCTAACGATATATCGTCAGGGGTCACGGTGCTCTGTGACGCACATCCGGCGTCATTAGCGTCATCGCAGTGTGTGACTAAAAGGAGCGACGATCAACGATCGCAAAAACGGCAAAAATCATTGACATGTCGCTCCTTTTCCAAATATCGTTGGTGGTGCATGCCGCTGGTTGTTCGTCGTTCCTGCGGCATCACACATTGCTGTGTGTGACACCGCAGGAACGACGAACATCTCCTTACCTGCGTCCACAGGCAATGAGGAAGGTTCATCTCCGCCCCTCTTCTATTGGGCGGCCGTTTTATTACGCCGCTCGCACCTCCCCATTGAAGGAGGGATTGTTCGGCGGTCACAGCGACATCGCTGAACAGGTATGTGCGTGTGACGATGCCGTAGTGATAGTGTTCACTACGGCAGCGATCACCAAATGTCGCACGAGCGACGGGGCGGGTGCTATCGCTCGCAACATCGCTAGCAATCACTAGCGATGTCGCAGCGTGTAAAGCACCCTTAACTCATTACACCACAGAAGCCCCAACAAGACAAAGGTTTACCAACAGGGTGACTTGTCTAACCCAAAGCGCTCTTATACGTGTGGGCCGCCTTGGACACATGGCCAAAGAGTGTCTTCAAAGTCGGGGCCCCATGGCTGGAGCCCGTGTGCCAGTCCAACCAGTCAACATATGCCGAGATGAACCAACGAGACCTGAGGAATGCTATTCCCGAGAAACACCAATAGCTGAGGAAGTGGTTTACCCAGTCCACACCCTATGGCAGGCCAGACACCGTACACCAGCCAACCTCCATTTTCACATCCAGACGATCAAGGTCGGTGATATACAGGCTCAGGGACTTCGAGACACTGGATCTTCCAGCACCCTGGTCAGCCTAGATATTGTTCTCACAGAACATCATTTACCTGGTTGCCCAGTGACTATTTCCCTTGCTGGGGGGCTAGCGCTGGAACATCCCTATGGCATGACTGCAGTTGGACTGGGGAACTAACCAAGGAGAGGTTGAAGTGGGGCTCATGGACAGCATCCCCACCCCTGTTATTTTGGAAAATGACCTAGGACAAGGATTATCCAGCCACTTTGTCACCGCCATCACCCGCACCCAAGCCAATCACCATCCTGGTGCAGGTCTTTCTTCCAACCCATCAGAGGAGAACCCTCCTCCTCAATCTTCAGCCTCCTCCTTGGAACCAACGAATGTGAGTACATCAGATCCAACTGTAGCCATTGAATGGGGGGAGATAGATCGTAAGGAATTCAGGGAAGCCCAACTGACCCCACCCTAGAGCTTACCCATAGTGTGGCCGCCCAACCTAAGGAAGGAAATCAGGGGGAGGTATATGGATGAAAAAAAAAAAGGCCTCATATCGGGAAAAGCCCGCATCCTGCCCAGAAAAACCCTGGAACCGTGTACATCAGCTTGTGGTACCCCAGGAAAACCGACCCCAACTATTGCGTTTAGCTCATAATGTTCCTGCGGCTGGGCACATGAGGGCCAAGAAGACCCGGGCCCGCCTGTTGCGCAGTTTGTTCTGGCCAAAGGTCACTCAAGAAGTGCAAAAATACAGAGCCTCTTGCCCAGTGTGTCAATGTATGGGGGGAGCCCCATGTCGTGCTCCATTCCAACCCATGTCCTTCATAGAACCATTCCAGGGAGTTGCCATTGATGTAGTAGGCCCCTTAGCCATCCCCAGCCGCAGTGGAAAAAGATTCATCCTCACCCTGGCAGACTTTGCCACCTGCCACCCAGAAGCCGTTGCCTTATCCTCCATAGATGCAGAGCACGTGGCTCAAGCTCCACTGGATATCTTTAGCCGGGTAGGGTTTCCACAGGAAGTATTGACTGACCAGGGGGCACAGTTCCAGAGTGAACTGATTCATACCCTGTGGAGGAAACATGGAGTCCGCCCCATGTGCACAACCCCCTACCATCCTGAAACAAATGGATTGTGTGAGCGTTTCAATGAAACGCCTAAGCAGCTCATTAGCCGTTATGTAGAGTCCAAGAGGGGGACTGGGAGAAAAACCTGCAGCAGCTCCTTTTTTCTTACCGGGAGGTGCTGCCGGACTCCACTGGGTTCTCCCCCTTCGAATTGCTCTACGGCTGAAAAGTATGAGGGCCCCAGAGACTGGTACGAGAGAGTTGGGAGGGGACCTTCCCCACAGAAGAGGTTCCCATACTGGACTATGTTCAAAAGTTTAGGGAAAGGATGAGGCACCTCATGGCATTAGCCCACAGGAATTTAGAAGTGGCTCAGGAAAGGCAAAAACGATGTTACGACCACACTGCCCAACTCCGAGAATTTGCCTGTGGACAGAAGGTCCTAGTACTAGTACCGGTACGGAAAAACAAGCTGCATGCCATGTGGGTGGGTCCATTTACCATTACCAAGAAATGTGGTAATACTGACTACACCATGGCCCTGGAACGAGCAGGTGTTTGTGGGCGTACCTACCACATCAACAGGCTAAAAGCTTATGAGGAACAAGAGGTCACAAATTTAGCATTTTGTTATCCAGAGTTAGATGACCCAGAGTTGGACCAGATCCCAGACCGATTAGTGGACTCCAAAAGGGAAATGGGGTAAAAGATGTATCACTGGGGGAACAGCTTTGTCCATCACAGAAGCGACAGATATCAGACATACTCAGAACATATGAATCCCTGTTCACGAGTCAGCCTGGTAAAACCCCCCTGGTCCAGCATCATGTCAACACAGGGGCAGCCACCCCACTAAGACAAACCGCCTACTGGGTGACCCCTCCTGTCTTGGCAATGATGAAGGCAAAGGTGGATGACATGTTAAATATGGGAGTCATAGTTCCCTCCCATAGCCCATGGGCTGCTAGGGTTGTTTTGGTGCCAAAAAAGGACAAGAGTACTCGTTTCTGTGTGGACTATAAATGGCTCAATGAGGTCACAATTACAGATGCCTACCCCATGCCCCGGGTGGATGAACTATTAGATAGGTTAGGGGATCTCGGTTTATATCTACCCTCGATTTGAGCAAGGGATACTGGCAGATCCCACTCACAAAAGAGGCTCAAGAGAAATCGGCGTGCATAACTCCTTTTGGTCTATTTGAGTTTACCAGCATGCCTTGTGGGATGAAAAATGCCCCGGCTACCTTCCAGAGGATGGTAGACCATTTTCTAGAGGGATGTCAGGGGTATGCCCAGGCCTATTTGGATGACATCGCTATCTTCAGCGACACTTGAGAAGAGCATCTTCTGCATGTGTTCCAGGTGCTATAGAGGGTAGCCAAAGCCCAGCTCACTATCAGACCTGACAAATGCCAAATGGGGATGGCTGAAGAGCTATACCTGGAACATCGGGTGGGAAGTGGGTGCATTTGTCCCAAACCTGCAAAAGTAGAAGCCATTACCCAGTGGCCATGTCCAGTCAACCAAAAAAAGGTCCGCGCGTTCCTAATAACCACAAACTATTATCGAAAGTTTATCCCCAATTACAGTACCGTAGCAAAACCACTCACTGACCTCACAACCAAAAGATATGCCCATAACCTTATCTGGACCCCAGAATGTGAAACTGCATTCCTCCAATTGAAAGACTGGCTGGCCCTATAATGCTCCATAACATAATGCACCCTATATGATGCTCCATAACATAATGCGCCCTATATGATGCTCCATAATATAATGTGTCCTATATGATGCTCCATAATATAATGCGTCCTATATGATGCTCCATAATATAATGCATCCTATATGATGCTCCATAATACAATGCGTCTTATATGATGCTCCATAATACAATGTGCCCTATATGATTCTCCATAAGGCCTCTGTCACACGTTCGTGCCTCCGGTACGTGTTTGACAGTTTTCTCACATACCGGAGACACGTACACACGGAGACCTATGTATTCCTAATGGTTTCGACACACGTATTTTGGAACGGAACGTGTGTCCGTTCCGTACTTACGTGTGTCCGTGTGTTTCTCACGCCGACATGTCAGTTTTCTTTTCGGCATCACGGGTGTCACACGGAACGCAAACGTGTCACAAATAACACACACGGACCACACGGATGTGTTCCGTGTGACACGCACCGGAGAGAAGACATGTGTCTGTGAGAAAAAAAACCCAAACCTTTACTCACCTTCTCCAGCACTGCAGTCTCTGCCGCTGCTGTCACTTGCTGCCGACCGCCGCTCATTATGCTCATTGAATATTCACTTCAGCAGCAGCAGCGGGGAGTCGGCAGGACCAGAGACCAAAGATCAGCACCACGGACAGTGACGCCAGGGACAGGTGAGCAGAAAGTTCCCGTTCTCCGTGTGTTATCCGTGATAACACACGTGAGCCATAAACACGGCTCACGGAGGGCAAAACGCACCTCTGACACGTCCGTGAAAAAAGTGCGTGGTTTTTCACGGATGTGCGAGAGAGGCCTAATACAATGTGCCCTATATGATGCTCCATAATATAATGCATCCTATATGATGCTCCATAACACAATGTGCCCTATATGATGTTCCAGAATATAATGCACCCTATATGATGCTCCATAATATGTTCCATATATGATGCTCCATAATATAATGTTCCCTATATGATGCTCCATAATATAACGTGCCCTATAGTGCTTCATACAGTACACAGCTCTGCTATCAGTTTACAGTGATACAGCAGGGCTGCGTCAGTGTTTTCACAGTACTAGCCTTGTCTGTACCCCACCCCCTAAAAAAAATAAATGGAGAAAAACACAGCTGTTAAATAAATATGACACAATATAAAGCTTATATATTTATTTATACAACTTTGTAAAATACAAAATTAATACAAGTATATATTTTACATTAAAGGGAACCTGTTAATTTAAAAATGCTATTAACCTGCAAATATGGTGTTAACCCCTCAGTGACCAGACAAAATCTGACAGCTCACTATGTGTTAATAACTCTGCAATATTTCAGGATGTCTCAGTGATTTTGAGATTGTATTTATTTCTATCACATTCAATTTATATTAAATGGTAAATTTAAGTTGATATTTTTAGAAATAAACATCATTTTTACAAAAAGACCAACAAAATAGTAATTTAAAAACTTTTACTGATTATCCATTTAATCCAGACAGTGGACCTCACACCATGGTTAATAAATGATGTTTCCCTCCTGTCGGCTTTACATCAGCATCATCTAGAAAATGTTGGTTTATGTTGGTCGGAGGTTTGAAGCTTTAATTATTATCATGATGATTGATTATTTTGATTAGTGATGAGTCTGGGACGGAGGTTTCGCCTTCCAACAAGATGATGCCCCAAAGATCCTGCTAAAGCCACACTGGAGGGCGTAAGGGGAAATGTGTAAATGTATTGGAGCGGCCGAGTCACAGCTCAGACCTTAATCCAATAGAGAATCTGTGGTCAGACGTGAAGATGCTGCTCACCAGAGGAATGGAGAATTTGTGGTCAGAGGAGAAGATCGCAGCTCACCAGAGAAATGGAGAATCTGTGGTCAGACGTGAAGATGCTGCTCACCAGAGGAATGGAGAATCTGTGGGTAGAGGAGATCGTAGCTCACCGAAGAAATGGAGAATCTGTGGTCAGACGTGAAGACGCTGCTCACCGGAGGAAATCATCAAATTATGGAGACAGAGCACCTTTAGCTCGAGGAAGGGGCAAAAATCCCAGTGTCAGGATGTGGAAAGCTCAGAGACTTATCCAAAGTGACTTGCAGCTGTAATTGCATTGTAATGAAACTCCACAAAGTACTTACTTTAGGGGGGTGAATAGTTATGTACACTGATTATTATTTTTTTAAATATTTGTTGTTTGCTTCACCAAAAAAAAAAAAAAATATAAAAAATTGTTCAGTTGACGGCACGTTCTTTACATGAACTGATGCAAACCCTGACAACAAACAAAAACGGAAAAGGTAAATTCAAGGTCGTGAGGTAGCAAAACACAAAAAATGCCAAGGGGGTTGTATACTTTCGCTAACCGATGTATCTCAGGTCAGACAGAGAATTGCCACCCCCACCTCCAGACAGAGCATTCCACACACGCCCGCCTCAAGAGCATTACACCCCCCCTCCCTCCTCCAGAGCACTGCACCCCCCCTCCTCCAGAGCATTGCACCCTTCTCTCCCTCCTCCAGAGTATTGCACGCTCCTTCCCTCCGACAGAGCATTGCACCCCCCATCACTCCCTCCGACAGAGCATTGTACCCCGGCTGCCTCCCTCCGACAGAGCATTGCACCCCGCCTCTCTCCCTCCAACAGAGCATTGCACTCCCCCCTCCCTTCTTCCCTCCGACAGAGCGTTGCATTCACCTCCCTCCGACAGAGCGTTACATTCCCCTCCCTCCGACAGAGCGTTGCCCCCCCTCCCTCCGACAGAGCATTGCCCTCCCTCCGACAAAGCATTGCACCCCCCCTCCCTCCATCCGACAGAGCATTGCACCCCCGTCCCTCCATCTGCCAGAGTATTGCACCCCCCTCCCTCAGACAGAGCATTGCACCTACTGCTGCACACCTACAATCCCTTTTTATTTCCCCCTGAAGCACATATATGATAAGCTCTATCAGATATGACTTACCTCCTGTTATATCACAAACCTAGAAAACAGCAGAAAAAACGCAGATGGGAAACAGCAAACTGTACACTGACTGATGGCAACTACAGGCTCCTTCCACACAAGAGTGCGGTCACATGGGCATGATGTCACCAGAAGTCCCTCTGGCCACGGTAGCGTCTAGAGAGGAGTTGATTTTTTGAGGAAATAATGTCACCGGAAAGGGCAGGGCATCCTCAGTGCAGTGCAGATCTGTGAGGGTCGTGGCTAATCCCAGTGGCTAGAAGGACTTGTTCCCTCTGCCCACTGGGAAATAGCCAACTCTATAGAGAGAATGCTAAATCCCAGTGGGCTAAAGGACCTGGTCCCTCCTTCCACTGGGATTTAGCTTTCTCTCTATAGAGTCGGCTATTTCCCAGTGGGCAGAGGGACCGGGTCCTTCTGCCCACTGGGATGTAGCCTGCTCTCTATGAGAAAGCTAAATCCTAGTGGGCTAAAGGACCAGGTCCTAATGAATGTGTTAATAGGAAACTTAGTGATCTACTGGCCCAGGTCCTTCTGCCCACTGGGATTTAGCCTGCTCTTTATGAGAAAGCTAAATCCTAGTGGGCTAAAGGACCAGGTCCTAATGAATGTGTTAATAGGAAACTTAGTGATCTACTGGGCCAGGTCCTTCTGCCCACTGGGATTTAACCTGCTCTTTATGAGAAAGCTAAATTCTAGTGGGCTAAAGGACCAGGTCCTAATGAGTGTTTTAATGCAAGAGTTAGTGGGATAAAGGACCAGGTCCTTCTTCCCCATAGGATTTAGCCTGCTCTACATAAGAAAGCTAATTCATAGTGGACTAAAGGACCAGGTCCCAATGAGTGTTTTAATACAAGACTTAGGGCGGCTTTGCACGTTGCAACATCGCACGTGCGATGTCGGTAGGGTCAAATCGAAAGTGAGGCACATCCGGCGTCACTTTCGACATCGTAGTGTGTAAATGCTAGATGATACGATGAACGAGCGCAAAAGCGTCGTTATCGTATCATCGGTGCATTCTCTGACATTTCCATAATGCCGGTGCATCGACAGGTATGATGCAGTTCCTCGTTCCTGCGGCAGCACACATCGCTGTGTATGAAGTCGCAGGAGCGAAGAACATCACCTTACCTGCCGCCGGCGGCTATACGGAAGGAAGGAGGTGGGCGGGATGTTTACATCCTGCTCATCTCCGCCCCTCCGCCGCAATTGGCCGCCTGCCGTGTGACGTCGCTATGACGCCGCACGACCCGCCCCCTTAGGAAGGAGGCGGGTCGCCGGCCAGAGCGACGGTCGCAGGGCAGGTGAGTGCATGTGAAGCTGGCGTAGCGATAATTTTCGCTACGGCAGCAATCACAAGATATTGTACCTGCGACGGGGGCGGGGACTATCGCGTGCGACATCGCATCGCCTTGCGATGTCGCAACGTGCAAAGCCCGCCTTAGCGATCTAATGGATCGGGTCCTTCTGCTCACTGGGATTTAGCCTGCTCTCTATGAGAAAGCTAAATCCTAGTGGGCTAAAGAACCAGGTCCTAATGAGTGTTTTAATGCGAGACTTAGTGATCTAATGGACCAAGTCCTTCTTCCCACTGGGATGTAGCCTGCTCTACATAAGAAAGCCAATATATAAGTGGGGTAAAGGACCAGTTCCTAATGAGTGTTTTAATACAATTCTTAGTGGGGAAAAGGACCGAGTCCTTCTGCCCACTGGGATATAGCCGCCTCTATATGAGAAAGCTAAATCCTAGTGGGCTAAAGGACCAGGTTCTAATGAGTGTGTTAATAGGAGACTTCGTAATCTACTGGACCAGGTCCTTATGCCCACTGGGATTTAGCTTGCTTTTTATGAGAAAGCTAAATTCTAGTGGCCTAAAGGACCAGGTCCTAATGAGTGTTGTAATGCAAAAGTTAGTGGGATAAAGGACCGGGTCCTTCTGCCCACTGGGATTTCTACTGCTCTATATCAAAAAACTAAATCCTAGTGGGCTAAAGGACCAGGTCCTAATGAGTGTTTTAATACAAGACGTAGTGATCTAATGGATCGGGTCTTCTGCCCACTGGGAATTAGCCTGTCCTAGATAAGAAAGCTAATTCCTAGTGGGGTAAAGGACCAGTTCCTAATGAGTGTTTTAATACAATTCTTAGTGGGGAAAAGGACCGAGTCCTTCTGCCCACTGGGATATAGCCTGCTCTATATGAGAAAGCTAATTCCTAGTGGGCTTAAGGACCAGGTCCCAATGAGTGTTTTAATACAAGACTTAGCGATCTAATAGATTGGGTCCTTCTGCCCACTGGGATATAGCCTGCTCTACATAAGAAAGCTAAATCCTAGTGGGCTAAAGGACCAGGTCCTAATGAGTGTTTTAATAAGAGACTTCTTGATCTACTGGACCAGGTCCTTCTGCCCACTGGGATTTCTACTGCTCTACTGTATATCAAAAAGCTAAATCGTAGTGGGCTAAAATCTATCCTGTGACTTCTCCCAATCGGTTTCACCCAATTGCTTCTAGTCTTTCCTTGTGTATATAAGAATAGGTTTGACCCCTCTACAGTGTGAAAGCCCTTGAGATATTTGTAGATGGCTATTAAGTTTTCTCTCTGTTTTCTTTTTGGCAAGCTAAACATTCCCAAATCCTGTAACTGTTCCTCATAGGGACATGGTTTGTAGACCGTCACTATTCTGGTTGCTCTTCTCTGAACTTGCTCCAATTTGTTGAGGTATTTTTTAAGACGTGGTGCCCAGAATTGCAGATGAGGTCTGACCAAAGAGTAGAGTGTGATAATTACTTCATGTAATCTGGACTCTGTGCTTCTGTTAATACATTCCACAATTGTGTTTGCCTTTTTTTCTGCTGCATCAAACTGTTGACTCGTGTTCAGTCTGTCATGTATTAGTATACTATTAGTAGTACTAGATTTGAAAGTGTTGACATTAATTTTTTTCACATAGGCTAAGTGATATGGAAGACTACAATCTAACCTCTTAGGTTGCATGTACAGCAGCTGACGCAGTGTAAGCCCGCCTGTGGAAACGAGAGTTTGCTCTGCAGCAGAACGGAGCAGCCCGTGCCTACAATCAGGGTTCGGCACGCTAACAACTTTTGCTTTTTTCTCCCTTTGGAGAACAGTCGGGCCAAAGCAGGATAAATTGACATGCTGCGGCTTGGAAAGCCGCACCGCATGTCAGTATACGGAGCAGAGAAAAGAAGCACCGTGGGCAGGAGATTTCTATAACTCCATCGACTGTGCTTGTACTGTACAACACAGCATTCTGGACGTGGAAAAACACACTACTTCAAAAATGTTGTAAAACACTGACTGTGCACATAAACTTACACTCCCAAACCAGATTGAGCATCGTCTTCACTGCTGTCATGTTCTATGCTGTTTGGCAGTGGCATCACTTCAACATAGCTGCAGCCAATCACAGATCTCCATGGCTCATCCGACGTAGCTGGAACAAGTTGCTGAGGTTAGTGATTGGTTGCAAGAAACCAATGTCTTGATGTAGACACTTCTGAACTCATGTAGTGGTACTAATGTTTCTTGTTGTGTTACACATGGGATCAAAGGGGGGGGAAAAAAAGAGTGAATGAGGACAAGACCTTTAGTTGCAAGGGTACCCTTTGCAGATGTTTTTTTTCTTTCAACTCACTATTACAAACTTTGCTATGCAAGATTTTTTTTTTCTCCCTTAAAGTGGTTATTTTACCAAAAATCTATTCATAATGATGTACATACTGCTATAATCATCATATAGTTCAAATGTATCTGAGCATAGCTTGCAAAGTAATGTATTCCATGTAATAGGACGGTCTATCAATGCTTCATAACTTCTGTCAGGGGCCCATCAATCACTAGTGAGTAATGTTATGAGAGACCAGGTAATAAAATGAAGAGCTAAGGATGTGGTCCGGTCAGAGGCCGTTCTCATACCTCCTGTCCGTCTGCCACACATTACGCACCGGCCACTGTGACAGGTCTGGCAAGTTGACTAGCAGCAATTCCATCTTTAAGCCCTGTGTGCACACTGCGTTTTTCACTCCATTTTTGGGTGCAGTTTGTTGCCCAAAACTGCATGCATTGCCTTCCCCAGCAAAGTCTATGAGAATTCAGGAATGCTGTGCACACATTGCTTCTTTGTTCCTTGCAGTTTTGGTTGCAGAAAAAAAGAAGCAGCATGTTAATTCTTTTTGCACTTTTGTCCCTGTGTTTTGGAGGACTGGCAGATCAATTCCCCGCTGACTCTCTTCTTCCCGGACTGCTCATTAGGCTCATGCATATTCAATGCTTCCCCCGCCCACTGGTCGCTGTGATTGGTTGCCATCAGCCGTGCCCCCACGCTGAAGACAGCTGTTTGACTACAACTCATCACAGACGTCGGTGGGCGGGTCTATATCATGTATAAAAGTATAAAATAAATAATAACGGCGTGCGGTCCCCTCATACGCAGCCAAAATAAAGCCCCACAGCTGGGGGCTGGTATTCTCAGACTGGGGAGGCCTATAGTTATTAGGCTGCCCCAGCCTAAAAATATCAGTCTGCCAAATCATCCCAATTGCCCTGGTGCAGTGGCAATTGGGTAATAAGGAATTAATAGCTTCCACTAAATCATAGATTAGTAATGGCAGGCATCTATAAGACCCCCATCACTAATCTTTAAGTGAAAGTAAATAAACACAAACTCCCCAAAAATCCTTTAGTTAAAATGAAAGACAAAAAAGCATCCTCTTTCACCACTTTATTAAGCCCCAAACACCCCTCCGGGTTCAACATAATCCACACAAGGTCCTACGACACTTCCAGCACTACTACATCTGAAGTTCACAACGAGCAACTGGAGTGAGCCGCGTGATCAGCAGTGACGTCACTTATGTGATTTCCAGTCAGATTGAGTACTCCAGCTGTGACCGCACATCACCCGAGTGATGTCACCCCTGATTGCATGGCTCACGTTAGTCGCAGCCTGAACCTCACAGCGAGCAGTCATGTTCTATGGCTCTTGCTGTGAGATTCATCTATAGCAGTACTGGATGAGTTGTGGGACCTCGTGTGGATTACGTCAGACCTGGAGGGGTGTTTTAGGGGTTAATAAACTGGTGAAAGAGGGGGCTTTTTTGTCTTATATTTCAAATAAAGGATTTTTGGGGTGTTTGTGTAATTTTCGTTTAACTTACAGATTAGTGATTACAGGTGTCTCAGATGCCTGCCATCACTAATCTAGGACTTAGTGGCAGCAATGGGCTGCTATTAACTCCTTATTAATCCAATTGCCACCGCACCAGGGCAACGGGAAGAGCCGGAGCCAACGCCAGAATTGGCGCAACTAATGGATGCTCCAATTCTGGGGCAGCTGTGAGCGGCTATTGTTAGGCTGGAAAGGGCCAAATAACTATGGCTCCTCCCACCCTAATAATCTTAGCCCCCAGTTGTGTGCTACACCTGAGATAGTTTTAGAAAAAGTGGGGGAAGGAACCCCATGTCATTTAAAAAAAAAAAAAAAAAACTGGGATCCCCTCAATTTTTAAACAAATTTTTATTGCAGTTTTCAGAATTATTACAATATGTCTAACATTTGAACAATAAGAAATTCACCTTACCAATTTACCCACCCTTGTCTTAACCCACCCTCTTTTATTCCCACTTTATCCCCCCCAACATTTTTTAATACACTGAACACCAGGTATAAGTCGCAAAAGAACACACAGCTCCTCTATATTCTGATTCCCGTTTGAAGCCCTATTTCTCTGAAACCCCTTTTCTCGCCCTACTGTCGTGTCTCTACTGCTTGTGTAGTTTCAGCTTTCCCAATGTGCCTTGCAAGTCTCCCAGTAGATACCATTCCGTATTAGTGAAAGGAGATACCACTTTCCGTATTTCTGCAACTCCATACTGTTGTACTATAAATCTCTTCCAATTTTTAAAAAAGTTTCCCGTTAGTTGGTCCTTATTTCTTTCGGCTTCCAACTGTTCAATATTGAGCAGCTTTTTAATCTGATTGACCACCTCTTCCTCTGATGGAACAGATTCCTCGAGCCATCTGCGTAATAGAGCCTTTTTCCCTATCATAGCAATATTATGAAAGAGTCTTAGAATCGTGGTCCCCCGTGTATCTCCTCCTCCTTCCTTTTCTTTAGTCCTGTGGTGGAAAATCCATAACAATGGGTCTAGTTCCATTTCCACTTCCCATACTTTTTCTATAAGTGTCTTCATTTTTCCCCAAAATTTCTGACTTTCTGGGCACTGCCAAATCCCGTGGTATAAGTCCGTTTTCGGCTGTTTACATTTGGGGCAATGTTCTATTTTATTCATAGTCTGCTTGGTGGGGATGTTAAAACCATAAATTGCTCTGTGCATTAATCTAAACTGTGTGTCCCTCCAGCCCTCATTAATCACCTCCTTCCTTATCCTCATCCATCCCTGCCGTATCTTTTCCCCTGCCTCTGTATCTTTTAGTTGTCGTGCCCACGCTCCCCAGACCTGGTCCGAGTGCAGTGGTACCAGTGCTGTTCTTAGATCTTTGTACAGGGAGGAGATAGTAATCTCCTGTTTATCCTTCATTATAAATTGGTCCATTTCATTCATTACCTGTTCTTTTCTAACATCCCTCAATAGTCCCATTATTCCCTTTTCCACCTGTTTGTATTGTATGATTTGGAATGGGGAAAGCCCGTACCTGTTCACCATCTCCTCAAGGGTCAACCACCTATGTTCCGTTTCATGGAGCAGATCCTTCACCCCACCGATCCCCTTATTTTTCCATTCTAGAAATAGTTTGTTTTCCCTCCCTGCTGGGAATTCCGGAAAATTCCAGATATTTAGGTATTTGGAGATTCGCCAGGACAGGTTAAACTTTTTCCTCACTGCTTTCCACGCCATTATCGTATCTCTACATACCAGGGAGTGCTTAATTTTCCTCGGAATATTGGCCAATGACGTGTGTAATATTGCCCCCAAGTCCCATGGTCTACAGTACTCACTTTCCAATTTTAAGTTAGAATAGCTATTCGTCTTCCTCAGCCAGTCTATTACGTGCCTCATCAAGCATGCAAGGTTGTAGCCTCTCACATTTGGCATCTTGATTCCTCCCTTTTCCAGTGGTAGCATTAGTTTTTCCGCCCTAATTCTTGGTCTTTTTCTCTTCCATAGGAAGCTTGTAAATGCTTTATTCAGTCTATTTACATCCGCATGCTTTAATAATATGGGGATAGTCTGCATTGGGTATAGCAGCTTCGAGAAACTCATCATTTTTAAGAGGTGGTTTCTACCTAGCAGGGATAGCGGCAGCCCCTCCCACATCTTTAGCTCTCGTTCTATTTTCTGTATCAGCGGTTTGAAGTTTAATTCATAAATCGAGGCAGGCTGGCGTCCCATCTGGATCCCCAGGTATTTAAGGTGGGTTTTTGCTATCGGTATCCCACATATGTTATCCCCTATTCCATAGGTTTTCAGGGATGACATGGTTCCCTCATTCAGAAACAGTATTTCACATTTTGTCTTGTTCAATTTAAAACCTGCCATAGACCCAAATCTCTCTATCTGTTGTATTGTTTTTAAAAGGTCATTCTGTGGTCTATTCATGAATAATATGATATCGTCCGCGAATAGAGCTGAATGTACTTTTTCCATTCCAATGTTAATGCCCTCAAAGCAGTCTCCTCCATTGATCAGTTTTGATAATGGCTCAATGGCTAGATTGAACAAGAGAGGAGACAGCGGGCACCCCTGTCTCGTCCCTTTGGTCAAAGAGAAGGGTCGTGACAAAAATCCGGGTGTCGCCACTCTTGCCTGAGGGTTTGCATATAGTATACCTATAAATGTTCTGAATGCTCCCCTGAAGCCCATATTATCTAGGACTGTTTCCAGCCATGGCCACTGCACATTATCAAACGCTTTTTCAGCATCCAACGTGATCATGGCTGGAAATTCCCCTCCTTGTAGATCCCTGTGTCTGATGGCGTCCATTACTATCATGGCCTTTCTTACGTTTGTCACGGCTGCTCTCCCCTTTACAAACCCCGATTGGGCGGGAGAAATTAGCCTTGGTAATACCTCTGCCAATCGATTGGCCATCAATTTGGCCACTAGTTTAAGGTCTTGGTTGATTAGTGAGATTGGTCTATAATTCGTTGGATTGTCCAAATTTTTGTCTCCTATGGATAAAAGTTTTATATATGCAGTGTTAAGGTGGCTAGACATTCCCGTACCCCCTAACATTTTATTAAACATACGTGTCAGCGTCGGTGATATTTCCTCCTTTAGTACTTTATAGAATTCCCCAGTGAACCCGTCAGGCCCCGGTGCTTTATGTATACTCAGTTCTCCTATTGTTGTTTGCACTTCCTCTATTGTGATGTCCGCATTCAGTCTAGTCAGTTCGTCCTCGGTTATTTGTGTAAAGCTGGGTTTACACACTGAGACTTTCTAGCGATCCAACCTGCGATCTCAACCTAGCCGGGATCGCTACAAAGTCTCTGGTGAGCTGTCAAACAGGCAGACCTGGCCAACGACCTAACAGCGATCCGGACCTGCAGAGCGACTAGCTGGTCGTTGGGGACGTGTCAAAAAAGCAGGTGAACTTCACCCGACTTCATTTAATGCCGCGCGGCTCTGTCTGTGTGCCGTGTAAGTAAATAAATAATTAAAAAATCCGGCGTGCGGTCCCCCCCTATTTTAATACCAGCCAGATAAAGCCATACGGCTGCAGGCTGGTATTCTCAGGATGGGGAGCCCCACATTATGGGGAGCCCCCCAGCCTAACAATATCAGTCAGCAGCCGCCCAGAATTGCCGCATACATTAGATGCGACAGTTCTGGGACTGTACCCGGCTCTTCCCGATTTGCCCTGGTGCGTTGGCAAATCGGGGTAATAAGGAGTTATTGGCAGCCCATAGCTGCCAATAAGTCCTAGATTAATCATGTCAGGCGTCTATGAGACACCCTCCATGATTAATCTGTAAATTACAGTAAATAAACACACACCCGAAAAATCCTTTATTAGAAATAAAAAACACAAACACATTCCCTCATTACCAATTTATTACCCACAACAAAGCCCTCCATGTCCGGCGTAATCCACGGTCCTCCAGCATCGCATCCAGCTCTGCTGCATGCAGGTGACAGGAGCAGCAGAAGACACAGCCGCTCCTGTCACCTCCACGCAGCTAATGAAGGCAATAGCGCGATCAGCTGAGCTGTCACTGAGGTTACCTAGATCCAGCGGTGGATCCAGCGGTGGCCGCGGGTAACCTCAGTGACAGCTCAGCTGATCGCGCTACTCACCGCCGCTCCGGTCAGCTCCACAATGAGGTGAGTAGTGCGATCAGCTGAGCTGTCACTGAGGTTAATCGCGGCCACCGCTGCATCCACCGCTGGATCCAGTGGCGGCCACCGGGTAACCTCAGTGACAGCTCAGCTGATCGCGTTACTCACCTCATTTGCTGGTGATTTCCCCCCCTCTCTCATACTCACCGATCCCCGATCACCGGCGCTGCACGGCGTTCACACTGCTCCGGCGGCTTTTCCTTTTTTTAAAAAGCCGGCCGCTCATTAAACAATCTCGTATTCCCTGCTTTCCCCGCCCACCGGCAAATGTGATTGGTTGCAGTGAGACACGCCCACACGCTGAGTGACAGCTATGTCACTGCACCCAATCACAGCAGCCGGTGGGCGTGTCTATACTGTGCAGTAAAATAAATAAATAAATAATTAAAAAATCCGGCGTGCGGTCCCCCCTATTTTAATACCAGCCAGATAAAGCCATACGGCTGCAGGCTGGTATTCTCAGGATGGGGAGCCCCACGTTATGGGGAGCCCCCCAGCCTAACAATATCAGTCAGCAGCCGCCCAGAATTGCCGCATACATTAGATGCGACAGTTCTGGGACTGTACCCGGCTCTTCCCGATTTGCCCTGGTGCGTTGGCAAATCGGGGTAATAAGGAGTTATTGGCAGCCCATAGCTGCCAATAAGTCCTAGATTAATCATGTCAGGCGTCTCCCCGAGATACCTTCCATGATTAATCTGTAAATTACAGTAAATAAACACACACCCGAAAAATCCTTTATTAGAAATAAAAAACACAAACACATTCCCTCATTACCAATTTATTACCCACAACAAAGCCCTCCATGTCCGCCGTAATCCACGGTCCTCCAGCGTCGCATCCAGCTCTGCTGCATACAGGTGACAGGAGCAGCAGAAGACACAGCCGCTCCTGTCACCTCCACGCAGCTAATGAAGAGAGCCGTGTGATCGGCTGAGCTGTCACTGAGGTTACCTGGATCCAGCGGTGGATGCAGCGGTGGCCGCGGGTAACCTCAGTGACAGCTCAGCTGATCGCGCTATTGCCTTCATTAGCTGCGTGGAGGTGACAGGAGCGGCTGTGTCTTCTGCTGCTCCTGTCACCTGCATGCAGCAGAGCTGGACGCGACGCTGGAGGACCGTGGATTACGCCGGACATGGAGGGCTTTGTTGTGGGTAATAAATTTGTAATGAGGGAATTTGTTAGTGTTTTTTATTTCTAATAAAGGATTTTTCGGGTGTGTGTTTTTTAACTGTAATTTACAGATTAATCATGGAGGGTGTCTCATAGACGCCTGACATGATTAATCTAGGACTTATTGGCAGCTATGGGCTGCCAATAACTCCTCATTACCCCGATTTGCCAACGCACCAGGGCAAATCGGGAAGAGCCGGGTACAGTCCCAGAACTGTCGCATATAATGTATGCGGCAATTCTGGGCGGCTGCTGACTGATATTGTTAGGCTGGGGGGCTCCCCATAACGTGGAGCTCCCCATCCTGAGAATACCAGCCTGCAGCCGTATGGCTTTATCTGGCTGGTTTTAAAATTGGGGGGGACCGCACGCAGTTTTTTTTAATTATTTAATTATTTATTTCAATGCACAGTATAGACACGCCCACCGGCTGCTGTGATTGGGTGGTGTGACACCTGTCACTCAGCGTGGGGGCGTGTCTCACTGTAACCAATCATAGGCGCCGGTGGGCGGGGAAAGCAGGGAATACGAGATTGTTTAATGGGCGGCCGGCATTTTCAAAAAAGGAAAAGCCGCCGGAGCAGTGTGAACGCCGTGCAGCGCCGGTGATCGGGGATCGTTGAGTATGAGAGAGGGGGGGACACTTCAGTCACTCGGGGGATTAGCGGTCACCAGTGAATCCTTCACAGGTGACCGCTAATCAGGACGCTACACAGACAGAGCCGCGGAGTCGCTGTAAAGTCCCCTTTACACACTGAAACTTTCTAGCGATGCATGCTGCACAGCGGGAAACAAAGGACCTAGGAATGGTCCTGAACGATTTGTAGCGATTACAACTTCACAGCAGGGGCCAGGTCGCTGATAGGTTTCACACACTGCAATGTCGCTGGGGAGGTCGCTGTAACGTCACAAAACCGGTGACGTTACAGCGATGTCGTTTGCGATGTTGCAGTGTGTAAACCCAGCTTAAGTCCTAATGTCTTTAGCCACTCCCTCCCTCCTTCTCTATTTTCATCCCCTTTACTATATAGTTTGGCATAGTATTCCCCCAAAATCTGGTTGATCTCCTGCGGATTCGTCGATTTGGTCCCATCCTGTCTTGTCATACTAGCTATTAACGTCAACGGTCATCTTCCCTTTGCCAGGTTAGCCAGCAGTTTACCTGCCTTATTGCCAAATCGGTGCAAGTGAACCTCCTGCTGAGACCTTACTAGTTCTTCTCGTTTTCCTACCCACATGTCAAACTCTTGGTTTGCTTCCTTCCACTCTTCTTTTGCTTTTTGGGATTTGTTTTCTAGGTACCTTGTGTATTTTTCTCTCAAACTAGTGCTTGCCTCCTGGTAATGTTTTTGCGTCTGTTTCTGCAAACAAAGAGGTACCGTCTGTTTCCTGATTTTGGCTACATGCCCCATCAGTCTCCCCCCTAATACTACTTTTGCTGTTTCCCAGAATAGCATTGCCTTTTCCTCGTGCCCGCTGTTAGTGCCGCAATATTCCTCCCACCACTCCTTTAATGTTTTAATAAAATCTTTATCTTTGAGTAAGAATGATGGAAATCTCCATATATAATCCGAGCCCCTCTGTATTCTGTCATTTAAATCTAAGGTCACCAGGCTGTGGTCGGATATAACCATGTTCTCTATGTCTACATCCTTGACCCTATGCCAGAGTCTTTGGTCTACTAACAAAGTCAATCCTTGACCATGCTTCGTGTGGGTGTGAGTAGTGTGTAAATTCACGTTCATGTGGGTGTTGCGTTCTCCAACTGTCCTGCAGATTTGTGTCTTCCAGTAATTTGGCCATCAAACCCTTTGTAGTCCTGCTCTGCCTACCTTGTTCCTTGCCATACCTCCTATCCTCCTCTTTCGAAACTACTGCATTAAAATCTCCCCCCACTATCTTATTTGGGTCTACATCCACTCCCAATTTGTTGGTAATAAAGTCAAAGAAGGCTTTTTGTTCGTTATTAGGGGCGTATATATTGTGTATACTAAACTCTCCCTGTGGGCTAGTTAATTTGATATGTATGTACCTCCCACCATCATCACTGTCTTGGGACACTATTTCGTGAGTAAAGTGTTTGTTTATTAAGATCATTACCCCTGCCTTCCTTCCCTGGGATCCTGACCCGACTACCGCCCCCACCCATAATTTTTGCATACGAAAAAAATCCCCTTTTTGCAGGTGGGTCTCCTGCAGTAGTGCGATATCTACCTTCAGTCTTTTAAGGTGTCGTAATATCATCATGCGCTTATGTGGAGACTTCAAACCTTTTACGTTCCAAGTGACTAATTTAACCATTATCCCAACATCTCGGGACATTTATGTCGCTATATGTTCTAACTTGTGTGTGTCTTGGCGCCTTTCCCTGGTCTTTTCCCTGCCTTAACTCCGCTGCGTACTGACAACTATGTATTGCCTGGGTGCAACCTTGTGTCCTCTTCTTGGTATTAACTATAAACCTGTTGGCTACCCCCCCAACTGCCCTCAGTTTTCTTTCGGTGTTCTTATAGCGTTGCTTTCCCTGAACCCAACTATTCAACCTAAATCTATGGTCAACTAACAACCCCTCAACTGTCCCCCCCTTTACAATCATTCGTCTCGTCACTTCCATTTTTTCTGTGATGCTCCTGGCTCCGCAATCCCCTCTCAGCCTACTGATTCACATTTACATATGGCCTGTCCCCCATTGTTCTGTTATCTAACACACCAGAGCAAGGCCTTCCTGGTCAATAGCCGTGCCAACATACAATACTCCCTCCCTCACTGCCCATACCTATTATTTTCTATCTCTGGTCTCAATTTCACTTCACCTCCCATCAGCATAAGTGGCCTGGCTACCAGAAGAGCGATTTATCAGTAGATACTAAAAAGAGAGAAACCCGGTCCACCATAGATGTTAGGATCCCCTACACTCCAGATGGGGCAGGGCACCTTGGTCCATATAGATTGACGAGGCGAGGGGAACTGAAGAGAAAAGAAAGGAAAAGCCTACAAGAGGGGGAAAAAAAGAAAGAGGAAGTAGGAAGTGGAAAAGGAAGTGGAAGAGGAAGTAGGAAGTGGAAAAGGAAGTAGGAAGTGGAAAAGGAAGTGGAAGAGGAAGTAGGAAGTGGAAGAGGAAGAGGAAGTTGAAAAGGAAGTGGAAGAGGAAGGAGGAAGAGGAAGTGGAAAAGGAAATAGGAAGTGGAAGAGGAAGTAGGAAGTGGAAAAGGAAGTGGAAGAGGAAGTAGGAAGTGGAAGTGGAAAAGGAAGTGGAAGTAGGAAGTGGAAGAGGAAATAGGAAATGAAAGAGGAAGTAGGAAGTGGAAGAGGAAGTAGAAGAGGAAGTAGAAGTGGAAAAGGAAGTAAGAAGTGAAAGAGGAAGTGGGACAGGAGGTGAAAGTAGGAAGTGGAAGAGGAAGTAAGTAGGAAGTGGAAGAGGAAGTGGAAGTAGGAGGTGGAAGAGGAAGTAGGAAGAGGAAGTGGAAGAGGAAGTAGGAATTAGAAGAGGAAGTGGAAAAAGAAGTAGGAAGAGGTAGATGGGATGGTAAAGGAAGTGCAAGAGAAGTGGAAGAGGCAGTATGAGGTAGTGAAAGGGGAAGCAGGAAGCGGAAGGGGAGGCGGAAGAGGAAGTAGGAAGCGGAAGCAGAAAGTAAAAATGCAATAATAAACAGTAGATGTTACTCATCCCCTGCATTCCGTCAGTCCCCTCTCTCTTGGGCCCCTCAGTTCAGTTCAAAAATATCGATTCTTCTCCCTGCAGCCTCTCTCATGGCGCTCCCCTCTTCTGGCCTTCAGGCCAACGCGACGGCGACCTCCTTGCTTTTGGACTTCCTGCATGTATCTCCTTCCCCTCCATCCAGTCGTTCCGGCCCGATGCCCGGCTCTCCTCCTCTCTTCCTTGCCGAGTATGTTGCCTCTCCAGGAAGTCCTCCGTCTGGTTTCTGTTCTCCATCTTCTCCATCCATCTCTCCGCCTCACTCAAGTCTTTTGTCGCAAAAAGGGATCCATCACGTCTTGTTACTCTCAGTATTGCAGGATACAGCAGTTGGAATTTTATGCCTTTACGATACAGCGCGGTACAAATCTTACTAAAGGCTTTCCTTTTGCATGTAACCTCCGCCGAGTAGTCACCGAATATCAGCACCTTATGCCCTTGTAGAGACAGTGGGGTCCTCCTTCCTCTAAACGCTCGCAGTATCTCTTCTTTGTCTTTGTATTCCAAGTATTTTATTATCACTTGGCGCGGCCTGGCTGGTCCCGTCACTCCCGTGCTGTCTTCCTTCCCATTTGTTCCTCCTGTGCCTGGACGCTCTCTTACAGGGCCCACTCTGTGCGCTCTTTCCTCCCTGCATTTGTGCGTTAGACCTAGCGCCTTGGGGAGCTCTGCTTCACATATTTTGTCCAATTGCCGCATGCTTATAGATTCCGGCAAACTCACCAGCCTTAAATTGCTTCTTCTGGAGCGGTTTTCCAGATCCTCTAGTTTGTCTCTCATGGCCTGGGATCCCTCCACCATCTCCTGCAGCTGCCCCTTTAATGCTGCCACCTCGTCCTCTGTGTTAGAGATTCTTTGCTCCATCTCTGACATCCTGGCTCCCTGCTGTGCGATCTGTTCCTTTAAGGGTGCTAGCACTGCCCCCACCATAGCCTCTAGAGAGTCTTTGATCTTGTCTGCCAGGTGCACTGCCACTGCTCCAGCCAGACGGTCATAATCAATTTGCAGGCCTGGGAACTGCTCGTGCTGCTGGGCTGTCTGCTGCTGGGCTGTCTGCTGGGCTATCTGCTGCTGGGCTGTCTGCTGCTGGTGCTGCTGGGCTGTCTGCTGCTGGTGCTGCTGGGCTGTCTGCTGCTGGTGCTGCTGGGCTGTCTGCTGCTGGTGCTGCTGGGCTGTCTGCTGCTGGTGCTGCTGGGCTGTCTGCTGCTGGTGCTGCTGGGCTGTCTGCTGCTGGTGCTGCTGGGCTGTCTGCTGCTGGTGCTGCTGGGCTGTCTGCTGCTGGGATGTCTGCTGCTGGTGCTGCTGGGCTGTCTGCTACTGCTGGGCTGTCTGCTGCTGGTGCTGCTGGGCTGTCTGCTGCTGGTGCTGCTTGGCTGTCTGCTGCTGGTGCTGCTGGGCTGTCTGCTGCTGGTGCTGCTGGGCTGTCTGCTGCTGGTGCTGCTGGGCTGTCTGCTGCTGGTGCTGCTGGGCTGTCTGCTGCTGGTGCTGCTGGACTGTCTGCTGCTGGTGCTGCTGGACTGTCTGCTGCTGGTGCTGCTGGACTGTCTGCTGCTGGACTGTCTGCTGCTGGTGCTGCTGGACTGTCTGCTGCTGGTGCTGCTGGGCTGTCTGCTGCTGGTGCTGCTGGGCTGTCTGCTGCTGGTGCTGCTCGGCTGTCTGCTGCTGGTGCTGCTGAGCTGTCTGCTGCTGGTGTTGCTGGGCTGTCTGCTGCTCGTGCTGCTCAGCTGCCTGCTGTTCGTGCTGCTCGGCTGCCTGCTGCTCGTGCTGCTGGGCTGTCTGCTGCTGGAGTTGCTGGGCTGTCTGCTGCTGGAGTTGCTGGGCTGTCTGCTGTTCGTGCTGCTCGGCTGCCTGCTGCTCATGCTGCTGGGCTGTCAGCTGTACGTGTTGCCGAGCTCTTTGCAGCTCTCTCAGCTGCTCCCCCTCCTCCTCCTCCATCCGTCCCCGCTCACCTCCCTACACCCCGCCGCGGCCCGCGGCCGCCATTTTGCGCTCCATGTGCACTGCTTTCTCTGCAGCACCCTGCTCCAGCTGTCTGCCACCGCTCCGGAGGAGGTACCGCTCCATGCACGGTCACCTCCCGCTCCTCGCCTCCCCCTCTCCGCCTCCTCCCCCGGCCGTGGGGCTCCTGTAGTCGGTTTGTGGGGCTGAGGAACGTGCGGAGCTCTGTCTCCTGCGTCCTCACATCACAGCGCCGGAACCGGAAGTCGATCCCCTCAATTTTTCATAACTTGCAAAAGGTACAGCAGACAGCTGAGGGTTGTAGTGCGCAGCTGTTGCTGTTCCTGTGCTGGATATGAATAATGGGGGAGACCCCACATTATTTTTTTACCAAAAAATAAAAAAAAGAAAAACAAACAGCTAGTCAAGCTAGCTATCCCTCTATCGATAGAATCTATTCTGTTTTTTTCTTATCTGTTCTATGTTTTATCTATTCTATTTTTTCTATCTATTCTAGCTATCAATTATCCTATCCGGTTTTGATTCTCCTTTAAAAAAAGAATAAAAAATGCAGTAATAAAAACAAGGCAAAGCACATGCGATTTTTGGATGCGTTTTTTAGGCCAAAAACGTGCATCTTTGTGGTCTCTACAAAGATGCAGTGCGCGCACATAGCCATAGACTTTATGACCTGTGTTTTTGCATTGAATATAGGGAAGATTGGGAAAAAAAATGTACCCATTATTGGACCAAAAACGCACCGAAACGCATGCATTTTTTTTTTCAGCCAGTGGGTGGGTTTGTTTGCTGAAGAAAGAAAACTGCAGCATGTGCACATAGCCTTAACTTAGCTTTGGAAAAATCTTTAGCTTTCTACCTTTAGTAAATTTGCTTAGTTCCATTTTCAAGTGTCATCTTTGCACCTTGCGGCAGCTTTTCACCCCATTCCAGTCATCATTATAGTGTCCATGTTCTGCTCACGCTTACCATGATCAGGTGTCTCTACAGTTCCCCAATTCCCCAAGATATCCTCATTTACAAGCATCATCTGTTTAGCTACTAATTATTTGTCTTTCCATTAATTTTACACCTCTGTAATATAAAACATACAGGAGCCATAAGAGCTTGTACCAACATCTCAGCAGATTTTATATCCCAAAGTAACGTTATCACAGCAGAAGCACAGTTACCATGCTCCATCCACTTCTATGGGAGCAGTCGTGTAATGTGTGACCCCCGCTCTGTCCACTTGTGTGAGAGCAGTAGTGTAATGTGTGACACCCGCTCCGTCCACTACATTACTACTCCCATAGAAGTGGACACATTACAATACTACTCACATACCAATGTGTGATCCCGCTCTATTTTGATGGGAGTAGCAATGTAGACAACGAAGCGGGGGTCACACATTACACTATTACTCCCTTAAATATGTGTGACCTTCCTCTGTCCACTTCTATGGGATAGTGGTGTAATGTAACGGGTATATTTGAGAATATCTCTGAATATATTGCCAGCAAAATAATGTTGTGTCCATGAGAAAAATAAATCTTATACAGTATGTAGTTGATTATCGCAGGTCCACAATTGAAGAGTCAAATATTCATGCAACGGTTCTTTAGTCTAGTAACAGAGCATCCAATCCTGGATAAGACCAACGTTTCGGCGGTTTCTCAAGGTCACTACGTGAAGGTTACCTGGAGGAGTATGTTGGTCAGGCTGAAACAGCTTGCAGGAAATACTCATCCAGGCAACCTTCACGTAGAGACCTTGAGAAAGGCTGCAAGGCCGAAATGTTGGTCTTATCCAGGATTGGTTGCTGTGTTACAAGAATAAAGAACCGTTGCATGAATATTTGACTCTTCATTTGTGGACCTGAGATAATCAAGTACATGTAATGTAATGGGTATTAGCTACACGGCTCTAAGGGGGGGGGTGTATATATTTTTTCCCAGCTATGCAGCCCTTAGAAAGTAATATTCATTCTACTTGTGACGCCCAGGAGACCGGGGTACCCAGCATCGGATCGGGGGTCTATTTCTTGAGGGGATGTCACGGGTGGCTCGACCCGGGCTGTGGTCTCAGGCGATGCACAGTGCAATGAGGGGGTATAAACAGGGGATAAATAAAAGTTTATAAGAGTTTTTCGTGACGCCACCCGGAATAAATGTGGCTATTTATGGCCACCGCTGCCAGTAGCTGGCCGGGGATGATGATGTGGGGCAGCTGAGGTAGAAAGCCCTTTCCGGGTAGGGCTGTGGGTCCCAGGCAGGTGAGGTAAAAGTCAATGGTGGTTATAGATGATGGTATTGTGAGGAGACTTTGGGGGCGCAGACACTTACTTGATCAGCAACAGGTTTTTTCAGCTTCGATGGTCCCAATCCTAGATATGTGGCAACTGTCCAAATGAGAGACTGAGGCGCAGGCAACGTTTAACCGGTTTACTTTAACAAAAACTGCATAACAACAAGTCACGTAACCGGAGTCTGTATAAGGAGGACTAAGTTACTCTGCCCTGCCAGGTCCTTGGCCTCCTTCTTTGCGCTGTCTGTGTGTGGCCCTGCTGCTGTTTGTGAACTGGCTGCCGGCCAAAACTGTCCCTCCCGGGTCCTAATTCAACAGGCAACTTGAGTCCTTTTCCTCTGCTTACCCCCTCCGGGAGGACCGCTGAACTCTCTGGATGTTGCTGTGTCTGACCCAGGTGAAGCTTGAATCGCCTTCACTTTTCCTGGTTGCTGTATTGTGTGAAACTAATGCAGCCACGGATCCGGTGTCCGTATCTGCACCTTTTCAGGGGTAGATATTAATGGCTACCCGGTTCCTAAAATGTTCATCTTCTCTGTCTCCTCCTCCTCAGACCGATGGCTTGGGCCTGGAAATTGTCAGTCTCTCCTAAGGACCTCAGAGCAATTTCCCTGTGACTGCTCCTCTGAGCGTCCCGGCTCCAAATGAAAAAGTAACTGTCAATTTTACCTCAGATCAGAATATCTCTAGGGGAGTCTCTTGAGCTCCCCCTTCTGGCCAGAGGTGGTAGTGCGGTGTCTGCTCTAGTGCTTGTATTGAGTAACTAATCATGGTTTTACTGTGGCTAATACCCCTAGGGTGCCACATTCCCCCTTAGTGAAAAACAGTACTCCGGGACTGTGATACAATAAACAAATGATATAACAATTAATATTTACAGAGTTGTAAAAATAAAAAAATTACAAAAACCACTCAAAGGGCAAAAATAGAGTTCTGTAAAAAGTCACTTCAAACAGCGTCCATTAATACAGTTCTATTCTTGAAGATATTGAAATAACTAACTATCCGCTAGAAAAGGCACTGCAATTAGCGTAAGGAAAGAAAAATTCTTCAGCTCACCTGTTGCCCGGACTGCTGGACCTTGCGGGTGCCTAGGATCCGTCGGTGAGTCCCAACCGGTTAGTGGATGAAGGAAATAGGAAAAATGATCCGGCACTGATTCTCCTTTTAAGATAAAATCTCCAAAGTCTTTATTAGAAATATTAAAAACATCGTGAAGGCCGAGTATGAATCTTTACATGGAAACTTTACGCGTTTCGGACTACACCATAAAAACAACTAGCGTCCTTAATCATAAGTATTCCATGTATAACAGAACGTTACTAAAATAGACTGGCCCCCGGAATGGGCGGAGGGGAGGGGCGGGAGGTTGTAATTGCATGAGAAAACAGGTGGACATCACCATGTATGCTGATAGAACAAGACAAAACAAAACAAAACAAATCAAATCAAACACCGCAATAAATGGTTATAATCCATGGTGAATAATAAATGGTAAGTGATAGATGGTAACCCCCAAAGCATTCATTCTCCTATCAATGATAATAATAATTGAGTTTAAGGAGCTGGCTTAGGATTAGAGTGAAGCTGTAAACACAAGTCCATGTGTGTAGGAATAGCAGAGATCGGGAAAAAAAAAAAAAAATTTTTGTATGTTTTTTTATATATTTTGAAATTGCCAGCAGTACCTGTGTGTCAAATATATGGAGGCAACTCCTCCCAAAAATAAGGGGAAATATGCCTGGTATAATCAATATGTGCCTTTTTTCTTGATGGAAAAAAAAGACCATGAAGTGTGTATGTACACATTGATTATATGGAAAGAAGAAAAAAAAAAAATTTTGTATGTTTTTTTATATATATTCTGAAATTGCCAGCAGTACCTGTGTGTCAAATATATGGAGGTACCTCCTCCCAAAAAATATGCCTAATATAATCAATATGTGCATTTTTTCTTAATGGCAAGAAAGACCATAAGGGTGTATGTACACATTGATTATATGGGAGAATATTTGGCCAAGCACTCCTGTCCTGTATGTGATAGTCAAGAGAGAGCTGTCAACCAAATGATTGTAGGGATTGTTTACGGGCCTTAAAGGGTTTGTGTAGTGAAAACACGTTATCACCTATTCATGGGCTAGGTGATAACCTGCTGATCAGTGTCCGATCACTAGGACCCGCACTGATTGGGAAAACGGGGAATTTTTGTTCGTCTTTTTGTAAAAATGATGATGTTTGTTTATTTCTAAAAATATCAACTTACTGTATTTTTCGGACTATAAGACGCACTGGACCATAAGACACACCCTGGTTATAGAGGAGGAAAATAGGAAAATTTAATTTTTTAAGGAAAAAATGTGGTCATGACACACTGTTATGGGGCGAGGATCTGCTGCTGACACAGTATGGGGGTGACTTAACAAAAAAAAAAAACTGCGTGCGGTTCCCCCAATTTTGATAACCAGCCAAGATAAAGTCTCACAGCTGGTTGCTGGTATACTCAGGCTGAGGAGACTCACATTATTGGGAGCACCCTAAAGCCTGCTTTACACATTGCAATTTCGCATACGATAGCGTATGTGATTTGCAACGCCCCCATCGTATGTGCGGCACGTTCAATTTGTTGAACGTGCCGCACAAACGATTAATACCCGGCACACGTACTTACCCGTCCCTACGACCTCGATGTGCGCGGCGAACATCCACTTCCTGGAATGGGAGGGACGTTCGGCGTCACAGCGACGTCACGTGACAGCGGCCAATAGAAGCTGAGGGGCGGAGCTGAGCGGGACGTAAACATCCCGCCCACCTCCTTCCTGCCGCATTATCGGCGGCAGCTGCGGGACGCAGGTAAGATCTGTTCATCAATCCTGGGGTGTCACACACTGCAATGTGTGCTACCTCGGGAACATTGAACAACTACACGTTCAATTCTAGAGACAGATACGATGTGTATGCGATGAACGTGTTAATGTTCAATCGCAATCGCACGTACCTGTCACACACTGCAATGTAACTTACAATGCCGGATGTGCGTCACTTACGACGTGACCCCGCCGACACATTGTAAGATATATTGCAGCGTGTAAAGCGGGCTTAAGCCTAAAAATATCAGCCAGCAGCCATTAGTTGCGACAGTCCTGGGACTTTCCCAACTCATCCTGATTGCCCTGATTCTGTGGCAATTGGGGTAATAAGGAGTTAATGGCAGCAGCCCATAGCTGCCACGAAGTCCTAGCTTAGTGATGGCAGGCATCTGAGACACCCCCCATTACTAAACTGTAGTGAAAGTAAATAAACACAAACACATAAAAATCCTTTATTTGAAATAAAAGACAAAAAACACCCTCTTTCACCACTTTATTATCCCCTAAAACACCCAGGTCCGACATAATCCACACGGCGTCCCACAACACATCTAGCTCTGCTACATCTGACAATCATAGAGAGCGGCCGTAGAACATGACCGTTCTCTGTGAGGGTCAGTCCGCAAGTGAAGTGAGCCGCGCGGGATCAGCGGTGACTCCAGCTGTCACCGCACATCACCTGACAGAAATCACCACGGATCTCGCGGTCACTTCAGCCACGGCCGGATTTGCGGTAACAGGTGGAGGACTCCCGCTGTATGTATACTAGTCTTTCCTCACTCCACGCAGCATCGCAGTGTCTTTCTGTCTGCGCCTGTAGCAGCGCCGCCGACCTGTGTAGAGCCGTGTGTGGAGCCGTCTGTACAGCGATGACATCATTGCTGGGCTCATTGCTCTCTACACACAGCGAGCCAGCAGACAGGAGGACACCGCGAATCTCCAGGGAACAGTGACCGGTGAGTATATCGTACTTATTCACTTCCCCCGGCGCTGATGATGGTACACGGGGGGGCAGTGAATATAGCCGCACATGATCAATCCAGGCTGTAGTTGCCAGGGGTGAACACTAGAGTTGAGCGCGGTTCGAGGTTCGAGGTTCTCCAGTTCTAGGCTCGAGTGATTTTGGGGGCTGTTCGAGATCGAACTAGAACTCGAGCTTTTTGCAAAAGTTCGATAGTTCTAGATACGTTCGAGAACGGTTCTAGCAGCAAAAAGCAGGGCTTTTTACAGCTACAGTGTGCAGGAGCCATCGCTGGCAGCCTGCCACAAGCTGGTAACCAAGATAAACATCGGGTATCCAACCAAAGCGCTTTGGTTAGTAACCCGATGTTTATCCTAGTTACGTGCAGGAAGCCCACACTTCCCCGCTCAGCTCGCTCGGCCCCCTCCTGCCCACGGCATGTACACACGTACACACACACACACACACTCTGTACACACACACACACTCTGTACACACACACACTCTGTACACACACACACACACACACACACACACACACACACACACACACGGTCCCGCTCAGCTTACCTGCGGTCGGTCCGGAGGCAGCAGTCCTTGGCACTGGAAACTGTGGCTGCCGGCCCTTTAAGGCTGTGTTCTCCTTCATTGAGCATCATCTGTGGGCGGAGCTACCGCCCGGCGTCCTGCTCGGTCGCACAGATGAAGGAGTCACAGTGCCAGCGACCCCCAGCACATCGCTTCCCTCCGGGGCTGTGTGGGCCCCATCTGCACCGTGACCTGATCAGTATGTGGGACATCACTCCCTCCCCGCCCCTCCCTGTCCCCCCGTGCGTGTGTGACCCCCGGAGCCGTGTGTGGGCCCCGCAGAGCCGTGTGTGTGGCCCCCGGAGCCGCGTGTGTGGGCCCCGCAGAGCCGTGTGTGTGACCCCCGGAGCCGCGTGTGTGGGCCCCGCAGAGCCGTGTGTGTGGCCCCCGGAGCCGCGTGTGTGGGCCCCGCAGAGCAAGGTGTGTGTTTGTATGTATGCATGCAGCACAGCAGTATGCGTGTCTATATGTATGTATATATGCAGCAGAGCAGTATGCGTGTCTATATGTATGTATATATGCAGCAGAGCAGTATGCGTGTCTATATGTATGTATATATGCAGCAGAGCAGTATGCGTGTCTATATGTATGTATATATGCAGCAGAGCAGTATGCGTGTCTGTATGTATGTATATATGCAGCAGAGCAGTATGCGTGTCTATATGTATGTATATATGCAGCAGAGCAGTATGCGTGTCTATATGTATGTATATATGCAGCAGAGCAGTATGCGTGTCTATATGTATGTATATATGCAGCAGAGCAGTATGCGTGTCTATATGTATGTATATATGCAGCAGAGCAGTATGCGTGTCTATATGTATATATGCAGCAGAGCAGTATGCGTGTCTGTATGTATATATGCAGCAGAGCAGTATGCGTGTCTATATGTATGTATATATGCAGCAGAGCAGTATGCGTGTCTATATGTATGTATATATGCAGCAGAGCAGTATGCGTGTCTATATGTATGTATATATGCAGCAGAGCAGTATGCGTGTCTATATGTATGTATATATGCAGCAGAGCAGTATGCGTGTCTGTATGTATATATGTAGCAGAGTAGTATGCGTGTCTGTATTTATGTATATATATATGCAGCAGAGCAATATGCGTGTCTGTCTGTATGTATGCATGCATGTATGTATGCAGCAGAGCAGTATACGTGTCTGTATGTATATATATATATGCAGCAGAGCAATATGCGTGTCTGTCTGTATGTATGTATATATGCAGCAGAGCAATATGCGTGTCTGTCTGTATGTATGTATATATGCAGCAGAGCAGTATACGTGTCTGTATGTATGTATGTATATATGCAGCAGAGCAGTATGCGTGTATGTATGTATGTATATATGTAGCAGAGTAGTATGCGTGTCTGTATGTATATATATATGCAGCAGAGCAATATGCGTGTCTGTCTGTATGTATGTATATATGCAGCAGAGCAATATGCGTGTCTGTCTGTATGTATGTATATATGCAGCAGAGCAGTATACGTGTCTGTATGTATGTATGTATATATGCAGCAGAGCAGTATGCGTGTATGTATGTATGTATATATATATGCAGCAGAGCAATATGCGTGTCTGTATGTATGCATGTATATATGCAGCAGAGCAGTATACGTGTCTGTATGTATGTATGTATATATGCAGCAGAGCAGTATGCGTGTATGTATGTATGTATATATATATGCAGCAGAGCAATATGCGTGTCTGTCTGTATGTATGCATGTATGTATGTATGTATATATATATGCAGCAGAGCAGTATGCGTGTCTGTATGTATGTATGTATATATGCAGCAGAGCAGTATGCGTGTATGTATGTATATATGCAGCAGAGCAGTATGCGTGTCTGTATGTATGTATATATGCAGCAGAGCAGTATGCGTGTCTGTATGTATGTATATATGCGGCAGAGCAGTATGCGTGTCTGTATGCATGTATATATGCAGCAGAGCAGTATGCGTGTATGTATGTATATATGCAGCAGAGCAGTATGCGTGTCTGTATGTATGTATATATGCAGCAGAGCAGTATGCGTGTATGTATGTATATATGCAGCAGAGCAGTATGCGTGTCTGTATGTATATATGCAGCAGAGCAGTATGCGTGTCTGTATGTATGTATGTATATATGCAGCAGAGCAGTATACGTGTCTGTATGTATGTATGTATATATGCAGCAGAGCAGTATACGTGTCTGTATGTATGTATGTATATATGCAGCAGAGCAGTATACGTGTCTGTATGTATGTATGTATATATGCAGCAGAGCAGTATACGTGTCTGTATGTATGTATGTATATATGCAGCAGAGCAGTATACGTGTCTGTATGTATGTATGTATATATGCAGCAGAGCAGTATGCGTGTCTGTATGCATGTATGTATGCAGCAGAGCAGTATGCGTGTCTGTATGTATGCATGTATGTATGCAGCAGAGCAGTATACGTGTCTGTATGTATTGTGATAACACGCTCCGGGATCGCCTTTGCTGGGTTCAAAGGGCACGTATTCACCTCAGGCAGACAGCCGAATTCAAGGTGTAACTGACGCTTGGTCAGGTTTATTGCAGTGAAGCATAAACAAAAAGAAAAAAAACACCAACAAAATAAATCCTTGCCTGTCCGGCACTAACTATACACGGTGTTATCCTAACTACCAACTGGAGGGCTTCTCCCTTCCAGCTAAACCATACAAACATCAGGCACTGCTCCTCACAAGTGTCTCCTACACAGACAGGCTTACTGTGTTCCCAGATGGAGACCCTCCCCCAACTTCCCAGATTCCTTTTACCTCCGTCCTTCACCTCCCATTAATCCATTAGTAGCCAGGTGATCCTGGCCAGGCTAAGTCACATAGGACCGATACCGGGGTGAGATATACCTGCCCTCATCCACTAATCCCATATGAGTCTCACAGTATGTATGTATATATGCAGCAGAGCAGTATGCGTGTATGTATGTATGTATATATGCAGCAGAGCAGTATGCGTGTATGTATGTATATATGCAGCAGAGCAGTATGCGTGTCTGTATGTATATATGCAGCAGAGCAGTATGCGTGTCTGTATGTATGTATGTATATATGCAGCAGAGCAGTATACGTGTCTGTATGTATGTATGTATATATGCAGCAGAGCAGTATACGTGTCTGTATGTATGTATGTATATATGCAGCAGAGCAGTATACGTGTCTGTATGTATGTATATATGCAGCAGAGCAGTATACGTGTCTGTATGTATGTATGTATATATGCAGCAGAGCAGTATACGTGTCTGTATGTATGTATGTATATATGCAGCAGAGCAGTATACGTGTCTGTATGTATGTATGTATATATGCAGCAGAGCAGTATACGTGTCTGTATGTATGTATGTATATATGCAGCAGAGCAGTATACGTGTCTGTATGTATGTATATATGCAGCAGAGCAGTATGCGTGTATGTATGTATGTATATATGCAGCAGAGCAGTATGCGTGTATGTATGTATATATGCAGCAGAGCAGTATGCGTGTCTGTATGTATGTATATATGCAGCAGAGCAGTATGCGTGTCTGTATGCATGTATGTATGCAGCAGAGCAGTATGCGTGTCTGTATGTATGTATGTATGTATATATGTAGCAGAGTAGTATGCGTGTCTGTATGTATGTATATATGCAGCAGAGCAGTATGCGTGTCTGTATGTATGTATGTATGTATATATGCAGCAGAGCAGTATGCGTGTATGTATGTATATATGCAGCAGAGCAGTATGCGTGTCTGTATGTATGTATGTATATATGTAGCAGAGTAGTATGCGTGTCTGTATGTATGTATATATATATGCAGCAGAGCAATATGCGTGTCTGTCTGTATGTATGCATGTATGTATGCAGCAGAGCAGTATGCGTGTCTGTATGTATGCATGTATGTATGCAGCAGAGCAGTATATGTGTCTGTATGTATGTATGTATGTATATATGTAGCAGAGTAGTATGCGTGTCTGTATGTATGTATATATGCAGCAGAGCAGTATGCGTGTCTGTATGTATGTATGTATGTATATATGCAGCAGAGCAGTATGCGTGTCTGTATGTATGTATATATATATGCAGCAGAGCAGTATGCGTGTCTGTATGTATGTATGTATATATGTAGCAGAGCAGTATGCGTGTCTGTATGTATGCATGTATGTATGCAGCAGAGCAGTATGCGTGTCTGTCTGTATGTATGCATGTATGTATGCAGCAGAGCAGTATGCGTGTATGTATGCATGTATGTATGCAGCAGAGCAGTATGCGTGTCTGTCTGTATGTATGTATGCAGCAGAGCAGTGTGTGTGTGTGTCTGTATGTATGTATGCAGCAGAGCAGTATGTGTGTGTCTGTCTATATGTATGTATGTAGCAGAGCAGTGTGTGTGTGTCTGTCTATATGTATGTATGCATGCAGAGCAGTATGTGTGTGTCTGTATGTATGTATGCAGCATAGCAGTGTGTGTCTCTGTATGTATGCATGTATGATGTGTATCTATGTATGTCAGTGTATATGACTGTATAGATTTGTCTGTTTATATGTATTTTTGTGAGTTTGTCTTTAAATATGTATATGTACGTGTATGTATCTGTGTATGTGTGTGTGTCTCCGTGTTTATGGGGCCCACTGGGACTCTTCCGCCCGGGGCCCACAAAAACCTGGAGCCGGCCCTGCCTGCGGTGATGAAGTCCCGCCATCCCGACCTCAGCGCTGTCACTGTCCTCCATGGCCGCCGCTTGTCACATCACCTTCTCTCGCTTCCGACCCGAGACTGACTAGCGGTGACGTCACGGGCCTCTCGCGATTCTTGGCTGTGAAGGCGGCGGTCATTGAACTCAGTGGCAGGGGCTGTCGGCAGTGCTGGAGATCAGCGCAGGTAATGTACCTCGCTGACAGCAGCACTTGTCATGCCCTGCAGTGACCTGGGCTGACCCATTGATGTTAGCTCAGGTCACTGCATTGCTCTCC
This sequence comes from Anomaloglossus baeobatrachus, assembly GCF_048569485.1. Classification (NCBI taxonomy): domain Eukaryota; kingdom Metazoa; phylum Chordata; class Amphibia; order Anura; family Aromobatidae; genus Anomaloglossus; species Anomaloglossus baeobatrachus. The sequence continues at coordinate 214,441,760 of NC_134357.1, read as the reverse complement.
CAGCCAATGGGGAACATCCTGCTCTTCATTGACTGGGACAGTGTGGATCGTCATGGCAACCCCTTGGATTACACCAGACCTGGATTTGTTTTTCATTCTAATAAATTGGTTAAAGAGGGAATGTTTTGGGGAGTGTTTTTTCAAATAAAAATGTGTTTGTCGTCTATTTTTTTTTATTACTGACTGGGTTGGTGATGTCGGGTATCTGATAGACGCCTGACCTCACCAACCCCAGGGCTTGATGCCAGGTGACATTACACATCTGGTATTAACCCCATATATTACCCCGTTTGCCACCGCACCAGGGCGCGGGATGAGCTGGGGCGAAGCACCAGGATTGGCGCATCTAATGGATGCGCCACTTCTGGGGCGGCTGCGGCCTGCTATTTTTAGGCTGGGGAGAGTCCAATAACCATGGACCTCCCTAGTCTGAGAATATCAGGCCCCAGCTGTCTGCTTTACCTTGGCTGGTGATCCAATTTTGGGGGACCCCTACGTGTTTTTTTTTTTAATTATTTATTTAATTTAAAATAACAGCGTGGGGTGCCCTCAGTTTTGGATTACCAGCCAAGGTGAGGTTGCCAGCTGTGGTCTGCAGGCTGCAGCCGTCTGCTTTACCCTAGCTGGCTACAAAACTAGGGGGAACCCTACGTCATTTATTTTTTCATTTTTTTGGCTAAATACAAAGCTAAGCACCCCTTAGTGCCACATGAAAGGCACCAAAGCGTGCTCCACTTTTTCTCCACTTTTTCTCCACTTTTTCTCCACTTTTTTCTCCACTTTTTCTCCACTTTTTCTCCACTTTTTCTCCACTTATTCTCCACCTTTTCGCCACCTTTTCTCCACCTTTTCTCCACTTTTTCTCCACTTTTTCTCCCCTTTTTCTCCACTTTTTCTCCACTTTTTCTCCACTTATTCTCCACTTTTTCTCCACTTTTTCTCCACTTTTTCTCCATTTTTTCTCCACTTTTTCTCCACTTTTTCTCAACTTTTTCTCCACTTATTCTCCACTTTTTCTCCACTTATTCTCCACTTTTTCTCCACTTATTCTCCACTTTTTCTCCAGTTTTTTCTCCACTTTTTCTCCACTTTTTCTCCATTTTTTCTCCACTTTTTCTCAACTTTTTCTCAACTTTTTCTCAACTTATTCTCCACTTATTCTCCACTTTTTCTCCACTTTTTCTCCACTTTTTCTCCACTTTTTCTCCACTTTTTCTCCAGTTTTTTCTCCACTTTTTCTCCACTTTTTCTCCATTTTTTCTCCACTTTTTCTCCACTTTTTCTCAACTTTTTCTCCACTTATTCTCCACTTTTTCTCCACTTTTTCTCCACTTTTTTCTCCATTTTTTCTCCACTTTTTCTCCACTTTTTTCTCCACTTTTTTCTCCATTTTTTCTCCATTTTTTCTCCATTTTTTCTCCACTTTTTCTCCACTTTTTCTCCACTTTTTCTCCACTTTTTCTCCACTTTTTCTCAATTTTTTCTCCACTTTTTCTCCGTTCTTTTTCTATGGTCGGTCTACCCATTAGCTCTGCCATGCATACTGTAGCTCTACACCTACTGCACATGTTACTTTATGATTGACATCTTTTTCGTACCAGAGCTGTCTAAGCCTACTCTGACCCCATATTTGTCATTACTATATTGTCCTTGTACTGTATTATGACATTTGTATCATGTGTTTCATTTCTTGCTGTGTTGCAATTTTTTTGCTGCATCCCAATTGTACCTCTACATTGTTCGAGTTTATGTTATTGTTCTCTCACTCTTATGTGATACTGATTATTGTCATTTTTCATGATTACATGCAGATAAGTCCAATCTGACAAAGGCTCAGGCCGAAACGTCATTTGTAACTTGTTTTGGACAAAAACATATATGCTTATGAAAAATTTTTTTTTCTTAATACGGACCAATAAAGAGTGATTTTGCATTACTATCCGTTGTGACTTACTGACTTAGTCTGGGAGATTTAGAGTGCCGAGGTTACTCACTAATTTTATCTATTATTACCTCTGAGCACCTATATACCAGTGAGCAGAGCTTCCTCTTCAGTAGTTCTCCTGATTAGGCATGCCCTTACCTCATGAGCAGGGCATTGCAGCTTTGGTAGCAACTATTACGACATGGACTCTGCTGCTGTGGACCCGAGAAGAGTGAGTGCAGATTCATTGCAGCCACACTCCTCACATGAAGGGTCCGCACTCCTAGAAAATGGGGGATAAGTTCCCTGAGTGTCTCCCCCCCATATTCTAGACGGTCCAGAGTCGTCGTGGGACCCCTTTATTTTTTTTCTTACAATAAATTGGTGAAAGAGGAAATGTTTTGGGGACTGTTTTTTCAAATAAATTTCTTTTGTCGATTTTTTTTTTTTGTTAGTACTGACAGTTTATGATGTTGGGTATCTAATAGACGCCATGACATCACAAACTGCTGGGCTTGATCTCAGGTTACTTTACAGCTAGTATCAACCCGATTTATTACCCCGTTTGCCACTGCACCAGGGCACGGGATGAGCTGGGGTGAAGCGCCAGGATTGGCGCATCTAGTGGATGCGCCACGTCTGGGGTGCCTGCGGCCTGCTATTTTTAGGCTGTGAAGGCCCAATAACTATGGACCTTCCCACCCTGAGAATACCAGACCACAGCTGTCCGCTTTACCTTGGCTGGTGATCCAATTTGGGGGGGACCCTACTTTTATTGTGTAATTATTAATATTTATAAAATAATTATAAAAAAGAGCCTGAGGGGACCTCCACATTGGATCCCCAACCATGGTAAAGCTGCCAGCTGTGGTTTTCAGGCTACAGCCGTCTGCTTTACCCTAGCTGGCTATCAAAAATGGGGGGACCCAATGTAATTTTTTTTTTTAACTATTTTTTAAATAGAAAAAATTAATGGGCTTCCCTGTATTTTGATTGCCAACCAAGGTAACGGCAGGCAGACTGGGGTGGCAACCCATAGCTGTCTGCTTTATCTGCGCTGAGAATCAAAAATACCGCGGAGCGCTACGTCATTTTTTTAAAGAATTATTTTTACAGCACTGTGATGTCCAGCAATCAAAATACAGGGAAGCCCATTTTGTTTTTAGTTATTTAAATAAATAATTAAAAAAAATATATATGGGCTCCCGCTGCATTTTTTGTATTGCTAGGTAAGGGTAATCCAAGCAGCTACTGGCTGCTAACCCCCACTGCTTGGTGTTACCTTCACTGGCAATGGAAAATCCAGGGAAGCATTTTTTATTTTTTTGCCAAAAAACTACAAAAAAAAGGACGTGAGCTTCTCCATATTTTTGTATGCTAGCCAGGTATAGCAGGCAGGTGCTGGAAGAGTTGGATACAGCGCCAGAAGATGGCGCTTCTATGAAAATGCCATTTTCTGAGGCGGCTGCAGACTGCAATTCGCAGCAGTGGGGCCCAGAAAGCTCAGGCCAACCTGTGCTGCGGATTCCAATCCCCAGCTGCCTAGTTGTACCTGGCTGGACACAAAAATGGGGCGAAGCCTACGTCATTTGTTTTCTAATTATTTCATGAAATTCATGAAATAATAAAAAAAGGGCTTCCCTTTATTTTTGGTTCCCAGCCAGGTACAAATAGGCAACTGGGGGTTGGGGGCAGCCGAACCTGCCTGCTGTACCTGGCTAGCATACCAAAATATGGCGAAGCCCACATAATTTTTTCAGGGGGCAAAAAACTTCTGCATACAGTCCTGGATGGAGTATGCTGAGCCTTGTAGTTCTGCAGCTGCTGTCTGTCTGTATGGAGAAGAGCAGACAGCAGCTGCAGAACTACAAGGCTCAGCATACTCCATCCAGGACTGTATGCAGAATTTTTTTTCCCACCAAAAAAATGACGTGGGCTTCGCCATATTTTTGTATGCTAGCCAGGTACAGCAGGCAGCCACAGGCTGCCTCCAACCCCCAGTTGCCTATTTGTACCCGGCTGGGAACCAAAAATATAGGGAAGCCCGTTTTTTTTAATTATTTCACTTATTTCATGAAATAATTAAAAAACAAATGACGTGGGCTTCGCCCCATTTTTGTGTCCAGCCGGGTACAACTAGGCAGCTGGGGATTGGAATCCGCAGCACAGGTTAGCCCAAGGTTTCTGGGCGCCTCTGCTGCGAATTTCAGTCCGCAGCCGTCCCAGAAAATGGCGCTCTCATAGAAGCGCCATCATCTGGCGCTGTATCCAACTCTTCCAACAGCCCTGGAGCCGGGTGGCTTGTTGGGTAATCATGAGTTAATACTGGCTTTGTTTTACTAGCCAGTATTAAGCCAGAGATTCTTAATGTCAGGCACGTTTGACCCGGCCATTAAGAATCTCCAATAAAGGGTTAAAAAAAAAACACCACACAGAGAAAAAATACTTTAATAGAAATAAATACACAGACACATTAGAGACTCCATCTTTATTACCCCCTGTCAGCCCTCCACGATCCTGCTCTTCTGTCTTCTTTCTTTCTAGTGTAGTAGTAGTGACGATTGTAGTGAGGATGAGTTTACCCAGCTCATCACTTGGGGCTGGGGAACCTCATCCTCACTACAATCATCACTACAATCGGGAAGCAGCGTGCAGCGTGCAGATCAGTGCTGGCTGTCAGCGGTAACAGCGGTAAAGGCCCCGTCACACTAAGCAACTTACCAGCGATCCCAACAACGATAGGGATCGCTGGTAAGTTGCTAGGAGGTTGCTGGTGAGATGTCACACTAGCGACGCTCCAGCGATCCCACCAGCAACCTGACCTGGCAGGGATCGCTGGAGCGTGGCTACACGAGTTGCTGGTGAGCTCACCAGCAACCAGTGACCAGCCCCCAGCGCCGCGTGGAAGATGCTGCGCTTGGTAACTAAGGTAAATATCGGGTAACCAACCCGATATTTACCTTGGTTACCAAGCGCACGCAGCTACACGTGCAGAGAGCAGGGAGCAGCGCACACTGCTTAGCGCTGGCTCCCTGCTCTCCTAGCTACAGCACACATCGGGTTAATTAACCCGATGTGTCCTGCAGCTACATGTGCACAGAGCAGGAGCCGGCACTGACAGTGAGAGCAGCGGAGGGTGGTAACTAAGGTAAATATCGGGTAACCAAGGACAGGGCTTCTTGGTTACCCGATGTTTACTGTGGTTACCAGCCTCCGCAGAAGCCGGCTCCAACGCTGACAGACGCGTTACCATAGCAACGGTGTTCTCGGAGCCGCGGTTAGCGGTGACATCACCGCTAACTGCGTTGCTATGGCAACCTCCGTTAATGACCGGCTGTGTCAGCCGGTCCCTAACGGAACGGGGAGTCGACCGTGTGCTAGAGCATGTCGCCGGTACACGGCGATACACATATGTGCACCGTGTACCGGAGAGATGCACTCGCAGGTCCTACATGACTCGTCATAGTCATGTGACCAGTCTGTAGCCAATGAGATAATAGCCACGTGACTGATGACATGGCTATTTTGACGTCACGATAGGTCCTGCATCACTGCTGCAGTGCCAGTCACCGGGAGGATTCAGCGATCATCGGATGGAATAGCGGCAGGAGACAGAGTGCAGAAGGGATCGCGGGGACCGGTAAGTGTTATGGCAATGTTTATTAACTGTTTGTGTACATTTATAATGCATTTTTATGTGTTTGTGATTGCCTCCCATTATAGCCTATTGGCTCGAGTTCGGTTCGTTGAACGTTCGACGAACCGAACTCGAACGGGACCCCCGTTCGGCGAACCGACCTCGAGCCGAACCGCGACCGGTTCGCTCATCTCTAGTGAACACGCGGGCCAGCTCTTTAGTATGCGCACATCCCCTGCCCATCATCCCGCCCACCTGTCAGTGCTGGCTTCAGGGCTGAGAGATGATAGACGGGATGATGGGCATGCATATGAAATGATCGGCCCACGTGGTCAGGGTAGCGCTGCTACAGCCTGCTTGTGCCTCTGATGACCCGCTCCACCGCACCCGGCTTCACCCACTTCACCACCACTGCACCGCAGCCATCGGACTATAAGATGCACCCCCCACTTTCACCCAAAATACAGTAAATTTACCATTTAATATAAATGGAATGTGATAGAAAAAAAATACAATCTCAAAATATTGCAGAGTTATTACCACATAATGAGCTGTCAGATTTTGTCTGGTCACTGAGGGGTTAATACCATATTTGCAGGTTAATAGCATTTTTAAATTAATAAGTTCCCTTTAATATAAAATATATACTTGTATTAATTTTGTATTTTACAAAGTTTTATAAATAAATATATAAGCTTTATATGGTGTTGTTTATGTGTTTAACACCTGTATTTTTCTCCTTTTATTTTTTTAGGGGGTGGAGTACAGACAAGGCTAGTACTGTGAAAACACACTGCCGCAGCTCTGCTGTATCACTGTAAACTGATAGCAGAGCTGTGTACTGTATGAAGCACTACTAGGGCACATTATATTATGGAGCATGATATAGGGTGCATTATATTATGGAGCATCATATAGGGAACATTATATTATGGAGCATCATATAGGATGCATTATATTATTATCGTATTCCATCATTGCACAATTTTCGCAGGATGCAGCTAGGCCCTCCAGGGTGTCAGTCCTGTGTGCTCAGTGCACTTTAATAGTGCTGGTCAGCCTGCCGGATCTAATAGAAGGGCGTGATCAATAGGCTGTGAACCGGACACTGTGCATTGCACATATCTGTGTGACTGGTGCCCTATGTATTCAATACCAGCAGCCACCCCCTCCATGAATTGGTAGGTTGAGAGTGGCTGTTCCATCGGTATTCCGCACCTGTGTTACCTATACCTTTATCATGGTCGTCCGGCTGCATCCTGCGAGTGCTATTGCCATTTTGACCTGAGTTGGCTGATGGCTTTTTTCTGGTGAGTTTTTTTTTTATTTTTTTCCTTGAATTTGTCCTTTTCGGTGAAATATTTTCTCACTATATTATGGAGCATAATATAGGACACATTATATTATGGCGCATCATATAGGACTCATTATATTATGGCGCATCATATAGCATGCATTATACTGTATGGAGGGCTATGTGGGGGCACATTATTCTGTACAGAAGACTATATGGGGCACACTGTATGATATGGAAGGCAGTGTAGGGGAAATTCTAGTATATGAAGGATTATATAGGGAATCTAGGTGGTTCAGTATGTGGCACCCCTAGGGGTATTAGCCACAGTAAAATCATGATTAGTTACTCAATACAAGCACTAGAGCAGACACCGCACTACCACCTCTGGCCAGAAGGGGGAGCTCAAGAGACTCCCCTAGAGATATTCTGATCTGAGGTAAAATTGACAGTTACTTTTTCATTTGGAGCCGGGACGCTCAGAGGAGCAGTCACAGGGAAATTGTTAAAGTAAACCGGTTAAACGTTGCCTGCGCCTCAGTCTCTCATTTGGACAGTTGCCACATATCTAGGATTGGGACCATCGAAGCTGAGAAAACTTGTTGCTGATCAAGTAAGTGTCTGCGCCCCCAAAGTCTCCTCACAATACCATCATCTATAACCACCATTGACTTTTACCTCACCTGCCTGGGACCCACAGCCCTACCCGGAAAGGGCTTTCCACCTCAGCTGCCCCACATCATCATCCCCGGCCAGCTACTGGCAGCGGTGGCCATAAATAGCCTCATTTATTCTGGGTGGCGTCACGAAAAACTCTTATAAACTTATATTTATCCCCTGTTTATACCCCCTCATTGCACTGTGCATTGCCTGAGACCACAGCCCGGGTCGAGCCACCCGTGTCATCCCCTCAAGAAATAGACCCCGATCCGGTGCTGGGTACCCCGGTCTCCTGGGCGTCACAAAATGGCGTCACAAACAGGATCTACCGTGCCCAGCTAAACTGGGTATTGTGTGCCGTGATTTCCAGTAAAATTGGCCAAAACCTGTGTGAAAAACATCAAAAATTGACTTTATTAAAGAAAATTTATTTTCCCCATTGAAAACCATTGAAATTGACTTTTTCCCATTGAAAGACATGGGGACAAAATGGCCGCCATCCTCTGAGGTAATCACCTTATAACTGCCTGGACGCAAGACTGTGTTATTTGAATTGCGCCACAGCCTGAGCTCTGACTAAAAAAAAAACAAAAAAAACAAATCCTGCTGCACCGCCGAACTATTGTGCGCCATCCCGGCGGAAGCAGAGGACCGGAGGGGTCCAAATTATCTAAGGGGGCGCAACATGTCGCAACACGGAGATGCTGATGCACCAGGTGATGCGACCGCAGCAGAAGGACAAAATATGAATAGAGCGTCTGGCAGCCCAGCAGCGCAAGGAGCAGCGCCCATTATGCCACTTCTGATGCCCTATACTCAAGGTGCCCCTTGGCTACCACACTATGAAGGTAAGCCAAATACTCTTGATAACTTTAATGAGAAGCTGCAAGCCTACTTCAACATGTACCCTGCCCTGACAGAGATTCAGCGTGTTGGTCATCTTATGGGACAATTAGCTGGCAGTGCCCTGCGGGAAGTCACAGCCTGGCCAGTAGATGCAACAGACACTGTTGAACATGTAATAGCCGGATTGAAAGCAGCTTTTGAAATCACTGCCGGCAGTAAGGCTAAAACAAGATTCTTTAATTGTAAACAGAAATCCAATGAGAGCGTGAGAGACTTTGCTTTAAATTTACAGGAGGCTCTCAAAGCACTTACATTAGCAGAACCTGTTTTTACCACCGGAGCAGATAAGCTATTGAAAGATCAATTTATTGAGGGACTCTTAACCCCTTTTCACCGGGGGCATTTAAGCATGCTGGCCTTTAAGGATCCCGAACTGACATTTGCTCAACTAAAGGAAAGTGCCATTCGTCTCCAGCAGGCAGAGGCGCCCCGGGATCTGAATTTGTCTCAAACTATTGCAGAGGCACCTCAGAAGCAGGGAGTGCCAGTGACATCAGCCATGTCAGGGGCTATTGCTAAATCTCTGGAGACTAACACCAATGAGGCTCTCCATCAAAAGCTTGCTGCCCTGACAGACACCGTTGCTTCAATGGCTAAAATCATTCAGGAGTTGCGTGGATCCCAGACTACACCCAAGATCAAGTTGGCGACTAGCAAAGAGGACGTTCCATGGATGAGGCCCAGGAGATACTCCGCGTGGAGAGGACGACCCAGCGACCGCTACCAGCCGGATGGACAGCCCATTTGCCGTCGTTGCAAGGAGCCAGGCCACTTTGCCCGGGAATGTGCTTTAAACAAGGATCCCCTGGGAAGGCGGGCCGCTTCGCAGGAATGAACTTTCAAGGTTCAACACCCTGGCATGACAAATACGTAGGAGGGCGTCCCGTTATCCCTATCGTGCTGGACGGTATTCCCCTCAATGCCCTGCTGGACACCGGTTCTCAGATATCATCGATTCCGCATATCCTTTATAAGAGGTACTGGGCTGATACAGACATTGATAAAGGACCATCTAACGTTGCATTGAGTATATGGGCTAGTAATGGTGAGATAGTACCGCAAGTAGGTTTTAGGGAAATGACTGTCAAAATTGGTAGAGTAGAATTAAAGAAGCAAGGTATTATTGTTGTTGATGTCGACCGGCGAGATCGTTAACCGCTCAGAAGAGAAGAAGGAGCACCATTACACAGCAAAATTGGTTGGAATTATTAGCAGACGCACTGTTACATTTGGAGACCCCCTGAGGTGCCTAAACAATGGAGCTCCCCCACATTTGACCCCATTTTGGAAACTAGACCCCCCCATACAAAAGAATTAGTTTGGCGAAATAAAAAATACGGACGTCAGTAAAAAAAAAATAAAATAATGAGCGCCTGCAATTGACACTATGGAAAGTGCCACACGTGAGAGCGATGCACGAATCTCGCATCGCATCATCCGGCACAGCCGCACACTCCTGTCTGGAAGAGAGCAACCGTGCCGGATGATGCAATGTGAGACTCGTGCATCGCTCTCACGTGTGGCACTGGGCTGACCCTTACAATATTCAGTAAAAAATACTGTAGTTACCGATTACTACAGTATAATTTTACTGTCCTTAAACTAAGTTTATTTGTATTTCTTTCTTAGTTTACAGAAAAAAAATCAGCATGCACGGATGTGCTGCAAAAAGGGGGGGACTTGGTGGGATGAAAAAAAAAGATGGATGTAGAATGGGAGCGGGCGCGGCGGAGGATGGGAGAGGGCGGGCAGCAGATCAGGATGAGAGGTGGTGGAGGGGGCAGCAGATCGGGGAGGGTGAGAGGTGGGGGAGGGGGCTTCAGATGAAGAGGATGGGAGAGAGCAGGCAGCAGATCAGGGAGGGTGAGAGAGGGGGCAGCAGATCAAGGAGGGGCGCAGCAGCTGATGAGGGAGAGCAGGCAGCAGATCGGGGAGGATGAGATGGTGGAGGGGGCAGCAGATCAGGGAGGGTGAGATGGTGGAGATCGGGCAGCAGATTGGAAAGGTGAGATGGTGGAGGGCGGGCAGCAGATCGGGAAGGTGAGATGGCGGACAGCGGGCAGCAGATCGGGAAGGTGAGATGGCGGAGAGCGGGCAGCAGATCAGGAAGGTGAGATGGCGGAGAGCGGGCAGCAGATCAGGAAGGTGAGATGGCGGACAGCGGGCAGCAGATCGAGAAGGTGAGATCGCGGACAGCGGGCAGCAGATCGAGAAGGTGAGATGGCGGACAGCGGGCAGCAAATCGGGAAGGTGAGCTGGTGGAGAGCGGGCATCAAATCGGGAAGGTGAGATGGCGGAAAGTGGGCAGCAGATCGGGAAGGTGAGATGGCGGACAGTGGGCAGCAGATCGGGAAAGTGAGATGGCGGAGGCGGGCAGCAGATCGCACAGAGTGGATGATGGTGGAGGGGTTAGCAGATGAGAATGGGAGAGAGTGGGCAGAAGCTCACGGAGGGGGGGCAGCGGCTGATGGGAGAGAGCGGCGGCAGATGGAAGCGGCTGCAGCAGATAGAGGAGATTGGCGGTGGATCGGCGGCGGTTGCAGCGGATCGGGGGATCGGCGGTGGTTGCAGCGGATCGGGGGCAGGGGCTTACCAGGGCACTTGCAGGGATCGCTCCCCTCGGCTTCCACAGATGGAGTAAAGCGGAGGGGAGTGGTCACCGGCCCCAGATCCACAGTGATTGGAGAGATCAGTCACAAGGCCGATCTCTCCAATCAGAGCTGGGGGCGGGTAAAGCACCGATCACGCAGCTCCAGCCAATAATCAGTGCTACAGCTGCACTGATATGGCTGGATTTCAATGTTTTAGCCATTTTCAATGGCTGAAACATTACAGTGGCTGTGATTGGCTGAGCGGTGTTAGTCAGCCAATCACAGCCTCCGTAGGTCCGGGGAGAAGGCACCACCCCTCCTCAGGTCAGGCAGAAGTCCCCTCCACTCCGAATCTAAGGTTTTTGCACACCGATCGCACTCACTGGGGCTCTGGGGCCGCGACTTCGCCATGACGTACTGGGTACGTCATAAGTCGTTTAGCACCATGTCACCATGACGTACCCAGTACGTCAAGGGTTGTTAAGGGGTTAATTTCTGGAAGTGCACTTGATGGTGTTTCTGCTTATTCCATTTGGTTCTGTGTTTGGTTTCTTGTATGTGAGGATCTGTCTCTCTGCTTTTGTGAGCAGGGAAGTTCCTCCAGCAGAAAAGGAGCTTGCTCCATGTTCATGTTTAGATTATTTGCACTTAAGAATACAATTTGTTCTGTGATTTTGTTTCTTCCCATTATATGGGAACTGTGCCAGACAGTTCTGTTTAAAGTGTCTGGCACAAGAGTACCTGATATAGCGGGGGAAGACCGTGTGGTCTTAAGGTTTTTTTTCTATCAGGAGTTTGGTATTTTTTGCAGGGCTTTTTGCTGGCAGCAATCAGTTATCTGTCCTGTCCTGTTGTATCTAGTAAGTCGGGCCTCACCTTTGCTAATCTATATTTTCTATCTGTGTATTGTGTTTTCTTACATCACCGTCGTTACTTGTTGGGGGCTTGCTATTTTTTTGGGCACTGCTCCGAGGCATGTTAGGATTCATCATTTCTATCTTTGAGGTGTAGCAAGTTTCTCCGGCAGTGACGAGGTTTCTAGGTGTGTAAGGTACATCCCACTGCTACTTCTAGTGTTGTCCGATAGATAGGGAATTGCGGTCAGCTTAGTTTTCAACTACTCTTGTTTTGTTTTTTCCTGATTAATGGGATTTTTTTGTGATCGTACACGGTTACCAGTTCATAACAGCAGAGCCTCACAGGAAGAAGCGTAACAGAGCACAGCAGAGTCATCACAGTCTACAATATTGAAATGTAGTTGCTTTTTGAGGACCTCATTTTACCAACTCCATTCTGGATGATTCACTAGTGAGTTGTCTTGATTGGAGTGGATTTTTTGAGGACCTCCCTGTAGCCGCCATCAGTGGCATACCACCAATAGACGCAGACCACTTGACTGCTATAAAGCCCGTGAATCACTGGGCCCGATGCCAGCACTGGCATCTGCCCCTGTCGAGGATCACACTTTCATTTATATCAGCATCACAGATGGCAATACAATTGTGAAGAATGATGAGAGAAGGAGCAGAACACTACCTTTCTCATTCTCTCGTTGTGTGTCTGTTACACTCTGTCAGCACAAAGGAGTGCGGTGACTTCCCTGCTGTGCGCCGCTGTGCTAAAATGGCAGGATGGCAGTACAGTGGACACACGCTGAGGAGACTGGAGCAGTGGGGGAATGAGAAGTGAGTATATGTCTATATTTAATCAGGATGGCCAGAGGACTATGGGGAAGCATACTAATATATGGGGGTTTGCTAAATAGTATATGGGGGCTGCATATAACTATATGTTGGCGCACAACATTATATTGGGGCACACAATATGGTGGTGCACTATATGGGGGCTGCATACTAGTATATGGCAGAATATAAGGGGGTATTATACTATATGGAGAAATATAAGGGGTGCATAATACTATATGGAGGAATATAAGGGGTGCATAATACTATATGGAGGAATATAAGGGGTGCATAATACTATATGGAGGAATATAAGGGGTGCATAATACTATATGAAGGATCCCTTTTACATAGAATATAGAGGTGCATTATACATGGAGGACTATGGAGCTGCATAATCCAATATGAAGGACTATGGGGTGCATTATAATATAAGACTGTGGGGGTTGCATTATATGGAGGACTAATGGGGTTACCTTTTACATGGACTATAGGGGTGCATTATATATGGAGGATTATGGGGCTGCATAATACAATGTGAAGGACTATAGGGCTGCGTTATAATACATATAGGACTATGGGGGCTGCATTATATGAGGACTAATGAATTGCCTTATACATAGACCATAGGGCTTCATTAGAATACATGAAAGACTATGGGGTGAATAATACAATATGAAGGACTATGGGGACTACAATATAATACATATAGGACTATAAGGGTGCATTATAATATATGGAAAACTATGGGGTGCAGTATAATATACGGAGGACTATGGAGTGCAGTATAACATATGGCGTACTATGGGGTGAATTATACATAGATGACTATGGCGTGCAGTATATGCAGGACTATGGGGTTCAGTATAATATACAGAGGGTTTTGGGGGCTGCATTATAATACATCAAGGACTATGAGGAGTACATTATACAGTACTACATGAAGTACTATGTGAGCTGCATGATAATATATGCAGGATTATGGGGGCTTCTTTATTATACATGGAGGTGTATGAGGGTCTGCATTATAATGCATGGTGAGCTGTGGGGTGCATTATAATACATGCAGAACTATGGGTGTTGCATTATAATATATGAAGGCCTATGAGGGCTACCTTATACATGGACTATGGGGGTGCATTATAAAACATTGAGGACTATGGGGGTGCATTATAATACATGCAGGACTATGTTGTGCAGTATAACTTATGGAGGACTATGGGGTGCAGTATGATATATGGAGGACTATGGGAGTTGTATTATAATTGGAGGGCTATGAGAGCTACCTTATACATGGAGGACTATGGGAAATGCATTGTAATACAAGAAGGACTATGGGGTGCATTCTAATAAAATGAAGGGTTATGTGGGACCCAATATACTATATGGAAGGCTATAGGGGGCCATTATAGTATTTGGAGAACTATATATACGAGGGGGGGACAAAGACACAAGCTTGATATGGGAAAGTTTTGTGCTGATGGGAAGAGGCTCTTTCCCACAGCACCCAACTTTCCGAGGCTCTGATATGGGAATGCTGGATGCTGAGGGAAAGATGTATATCAGAGCATGGGAAACCTGTGTGCTGAGGGAAAGATGTATAGCAGAGCATCGGGAAGCTAGGTGCTGAGGGCAAGATGGATATCAGAACATAGGAAAGCTGGGTGATGATAGAAAGAGGCATTTCAGATCATGGGAAACCTGGGTGCTGAGGGAAAGAGCCGAGTGTTATCGTCAATATCCCGTACCCCGAGTGTCAGCGACATTATCCCATTCACCGAGTGTCGGTGTCATTATCCCGTACCCCGTGTGTCTGTGTTGGGGGGGCCCAGGTCCAAACTTTGCACTGGGGCTCATCAAACTCTAGGTGCACCACTGCTCAGTACAGAGATGACTAGATCGCAGTTGTTGCACTGAGGTTCATGATTTCTGGGCACTGCACTGTCTATAAGACCAAAGTCACACTGGCGTATGACTCGAGAAAATCTTGCATTGGACTTGGCTTCATGTTAGACAATGATGCAGATCAGATCTACGATTTTTTCTTCAGTCCCAATCGGACTGATGAAAAAATGGCAGCATGCTGCGATTGCAGGGAGTCTCGACTCACTTACACTCATACAAGTCTATGGGTGCATGTGAAATATTGCACTGCGCTCAGATGACATCTGGATATACGCAAAGAGAAGTAATGGAGAAGATGGAGAGATTAATCCCTCCCTCTCCCCTGCACCTGTGATCCGATCACTGTATAATGACACTCGACTCACACTCGCAGCAGAACCTGATCCGAGTTCTATTAGCATATCGCATCTGATGCCTTATGCTAGTGTGGTTCTGGCCTAAGGAAAACCCTCTGTACAGCAACTCCATTCTAGTTTTCTCAGTACAGATATGACTAGATCAGAGTTGCTGCACTGAGGTTAATGATGTCTGATCTCACAGCACTGTTTACAGTGCCTACAAGTAGTATTCAACCCCCTGCAGATTTAGCAGGTTTGATAAGATGCAAATAAGTTAGAGCCTGCAAACTTCAAACAAGAGCAGGATTTATTAACAGATGCATAAATCTTACAAACCAACAAGTTATGTTGCTCAGTTAAATTTTAATAAATTTTCAACATAAAAGTGTGGGTCAATTATTATTCAACCCCTAGGTTTAATATTTTGTGGAATAACCCTTGTTTGCAATTGCAGCTAATAATCGTCTTTTATAACACCTGATCAGGCCGGCACAGGTCTCTGGAGTTATCTTGGCCCACTCCTCCATGCAGATCTTCTCCAAGTTATCTAGGTTCTTTGGGTGTCTCATGTGGACTTTAATCTTGAGCTCCTTCCACAAGTTTTCAATTGGGTTAAGGTCAGGAGACTGACTAGGCCACTGCAACACCTTGATTTTTTCCCTCTTGAACCAGGCCTTGGTTTTCTTGGCTGTGTGCTTTGGGTCGTTGTCTTGTTGGAAGATGAAATGACGACCCATCTTAAGATCCTTAATGGAGGAGCGGAGGTTCTTGGCCAAAATCTCCAGGTAGGCCGTGCTATCCATCTTCCCATGGATGCGTACCAGATGGCCAGGCCCCTTGGCTGAGAAACAGCCCCACAGCATGATGCTGCCACCACCATGCTTGACTGTAGGGATGGTATTCTTGGGGTCGTATGCAGTGCCATCCAGTCTCCAAACGTCACGTGTGTGGTTGGCACCAAAGATCTCGATCTTGGTCTCATCAGACCAGAGAACCTTGAACCAGTCTGTCTCAGAGTCCTCTAAGTGATCATGAGCAAACTGTAGGCGAGCCTTGACATGACGCTTTGAAAGTAAAGGTACCTTACGGGCTCGTCTGGAACGGAGACCATTGCGGTGGAGTACGTTACTTATGGTATTGACTGAAACCAATTTCCCCACTGCCATGAGATCTTCCCGGAGCTCCTTCCTTGTTGTCCTTGGGTTAGCCTTGACTCTTCGGACAAGCCTGGCCTCGGCACGGGAGGAAACTTTCAAAGGCTGTCCAGGCCGTGGAAGGCTAACAGTAGTTCCATAAGCCTTCCACTTCCGGATGATGCTCCCAACAGTGGAGACAGGTAGGCCCAACTCCTTGGAAAGGGTTTTGTACCCCTTGCCAGCCTTGTGACCCTCCACGATCTTGTCTCTGATGGCCTTGGAATGCTCCTTTGTCTTTTCCATGTTGACCATGTATGAGTGCTGTTGACAAGTTTGGGGAGGGTCTTAATTAGTCAGAAAAGGCTGGAAAAAGAGATAATTAATCCAAACATGTGAAGCTCATTGTTCTTTGTGCCTGAAATACTTCTTAATACTTTAGGGGAACCAAACAGAATTCTGGTGGTTTGAGGGGTTGAATAATAAATGACCCTCTGAATAAACTTTTCTCAATTTAAAAAAAAAAAAATAAAAAAAGAAATAACATTCTTTTTTGCTGCAGTGCATTTCACACTTCCAGGCTGATCTACAGTCCAAATGTCACAATGCCAAGTTAATTCCGAATGTGTACACCTGCTAAATCTGCAGGGGGTTGAATACTACTTGTAGGCACTGTATAAGGGACATCCTCTGTGCAGTAACTCCATTCTATCTCACTACAGAGGTGACTAGATCGGAGTTGCTGCACTGAGACTCATTATTTCTGAGCTCACTGTACTGTCTATAAAAACATCTGGTGTACATCAACTCCATTATAGATGTTTCAGTACAGAGATGACAAGATCGGAGTTGTTGCACCTAGGTCCATGATTTCTGGGTACTGTCCTCCCTTCAGCAATTCCATTCTAGCTGTCTCACTACAGAGGTGACTAAAGCGAATTTTCTGCACTGAGGTTCGTGATTTCTGATCTCACAGTGCTGTCTATAAGAACATCCTCAGCCAGTCCACGCATTGTGTTCCAAGATTGTACTGCCGTGCATACAGTAGATGTTTGAATTAGCTTTGATACAGATTACATGAAAGCTCCCATATACAGGGGAAGTCGCCAGGATCAGAAAACAGTCTGATGTGTATGGGGGCTTCCCGACTTACCTCGAGAATGGATGTCAAGGGATGGTAGAAATTTGCGAGTTTGAATTCCACTTGTTGATCCTTTTGTTCACTTGAAAGATAATCCACCACCAGCGGAGGCCGACATCTGCTCTTAGATAGAGAACACAAGAATATTTGGCCAAGCACTCCTGTCCTGTATGTGATAGTCAAGAGAGAGCTGTCGGCCAAATGATTGTAGGGATTGTTTACGGGCCTTAAAGGGTTTGTGTAGTGAAAACACGTTATCACCTATTCATGGGCTAGGTGATAACCTGCTGATCAGTGTCCGATCACTAGGACCCGCACTGATTGGGAAAACGGGAAATTTTTGTTGGTCTTTTTGTGAAAATGATGATGTTTGTTTATTTCTAAAAATATCAACTTAGGCGGGCTTTGCACGCTGCGACATCGGTAACAATGTGTTAGCGATGCTGCAGCGATAGTCCCGCCTCCGTCGCACGTGCAATATCTAGTGAAAGCTGCCGTAGCGATTATTATCGCTACGGCAGTTTCACACGCACATACCTGCCGTGCGACGTCCCTCTGGCCGGCGACACGCCTCCTTCCTAAGGGGGCGGGTCGTGCGGCGTCACACGGCAGGCGGCCAATTGAAGTGGAGGGGCGGAGATGAGCAGGATGTAAACATCCCGCCCACCTCCGTCCTCCTCATTGCAGCCGGGAGGCAGGTAAGGTGATGTTCCTCGCTCCTGCGGCTTTACACACAGCGATGTGTGCTGCCGCAGGAGCGAGGAACAACATCGCACCTGTTGCTGCACCGGCATTATGGAAATGTCGGAGGCTGCAGCGATGATACGATAACGACGCTTTTGCGCTCGTTCATCGTATCAAAAAGGTTTTACACGTTGCAATATCGACTGCGACGCCGGATGTGCGTCACTTTCGATTTGACCCCATCGACATCGCACGTGCAATGTCGCAACGTGCAAAGCCGCCCTTACTGTATTTTTCGGACTATAAGACGCACTGGACCATAAGACACACCCTGGTTATAGAGGAGGAAAATTGGAAAATTTAATTTTTTAAGGAAAAAATGTGGTCATGACACACTGTTATGGGGCGAGGATCTGCTGCTGACACAGTATGGGGGTGACTTAACCAAAAAAAAAAACTGCGTGCGGTTCCCCCAATTTTGATAACCAGCCAAGATAAAGTCTCACAGCTGGTTGCTGGTATACTCAGGCTGAGGAGACTCACATTATTGGGAGCACCCTAAAGCCTGCTTTACACATTGCAATTTCGCATACGATAGCGTATGTGATTTGCAACGCCCCCATCATATGTGCGGCACGTTCAATTTGTTGAACGTGCCGCACAAACGATTAATACCCGGCACACGTACTTACCCGTCCATACGACCTCGATGTGGGCGGCGAACATCCACTTCCTGGAATGGGAGGGACATTCGGCGTCACAGCGAGGTCACGTGGCAGCGGCCAATAGAAGCTGAGGGGCGGAGCTGAGTGGGACGTAAACATCCCGCCCACCTCCTTCCTGCCGCATTATCGGCGGCAGCTGCGGGACGCAGGTAAGATCTGTTCATCAATCCTGGGGTGTCACACACTGCAATGTGTGCTACCTCGGGAACATTGAACAACTACACGTTCAATTCTAGAGACAGATACGATGTGTATGCGATGAACGTGTTAATGTTCAATCGCAATCGCACGTACCTGTCACACACTGCAATGTAACTTACAATGCCGGATGTGCGTCACTTACGACGTGACCCCGCCGACACATTGTAAGATATATTGCAGCGTGTAAAGCGGGCTTAAGCCTAAAAATATCAGCCAGCAGCCATTAGTTGCGACAGTCCTGGGACTTTTCCCAACTCATCCTGATTGCCCTGATTCTGTGGCAATTGGGGTAATAAGGAGTTAATGGCAGCAGCCCATAGCTGCCACGAAGTCCTAGCTTAGTGATGGCAGGCATCTGAGACACCCCCCATTACTAAACTGTAGTGAAAGTAAATAAACACAAACACATAAAAATCCTTTATTTGAAATAAAAGACAAAAAACACCCTCTTTCACCACTTTATTAACCCCTAAAACACCCAGGTCCGACATAATCCACACGGCGTCCCACAACACATCTAGCTCTGCTACATCTGACAATCATAGAGAGCGGCCGTAGAACATGACCGTTCTCTGTGAGGGTCAGTCCGCAAGTGAAGTGAGCCGCGCGGGATCAGCAGTGACTCCAGCTGTCACCGCACATCACCTGACAGAAATCCCCACGGATCTCGCGGTCACTTCAGCCACGGCCGGATTTGCGGTAATAGGTGGAGGACTCCCACTGTATGTATACTAGTCTTTCCTCACTCCACGCAGCATCGCAGTGTCTTCCTGTCTGTGCCTGTAGCAGCGCCGCCGACCTGTGTAGAGCCGTGTGTGGAGCCGTCTGTACAGCGATGACATCATCGCTGGGCTCATTGCTCTCTACACACAGCGAGCCAGCAGACAGGAGGACACCGCGAATCTGCAGGGAACAGTGACCGGTGAATATACCGTACTTATTCACTTCCCCCCGCGCTGATGATGGTACACGGGGGGGGCAGTGAATATAGCCGCACATGATCAATCCAGGCTGTAGTTGCCAGGGGTGAACACGCGGGCCAGCTCTTTAGTATGCGCACATCCCCTGCCCATCATCCCGCCCACCTGTCAGTGCTGGCTTCAGGGCTGAGAGATGATAGACGGGATGATGGGCATGCATATGAAATGATCGCCCCACGTGGTCAGGGTAGCGCTGCTACAGCCTGCTTGTGCCTCTGATGACCCGCTCCACCGCACCCGGCTTCACCCACTTCACCACCACTGCACCGCAGCCATCGGACTATAAGATGCACCCCCCACTTTCACCCAAAATACGGTAAATTTACCATTTAATATAAATGGAATGTGATAGAAAAAAAATACAATCTCAAAATATTGCAGAGTTATTACCACATAATGAGCTGTCAGATTTTGTCTGGTCACTGAGGGGTTAATACCATATTTGCAGGTTAATAGCATTTTTAAAGTAATAGGTTCCCTTTAATATAAAATATATACTTGTATTAATTTTGTATTTTACAAAGTTTTATAAATAAATATATAAGCTTTATATGGTGTTGTTTATGTGTTTAACACCTGTATTTTTCTCCTTTTATTTTTTTAGGGGGTGGAGTACAGACAAGGCTAGTACTGTGAAAACACACTGCCGCAGCTCTGCTGTATCACTGTAAACTGATAGCAGAGCTGTGTACTGTATGAAGCACTACTAGGGCACATTATATTATGGAGCATGATATAGGGTGCATTATATTATGGAGCATCATATAGGGAACATTATATTATGGAGCATCATATAGGATGCATTATATTATTATCGTATTCCATCATTGCACAATTTTCGCAGGATGCAGCTAGGCCCTCCAGGGTGTCAGTCCTGTGTGCTCAGTGCACTTTAATAGTGCTGGTCAGCCTGCCTGATCTAATAGAAGGGCGTGATCAATAGGCTGTGAACCGGACACTGTGCATTGCACATATCTGTGTGACTGGTGCCCTATGTATTCAATACCAGCAGCCACCCCCTCCATGAATTGGTAGGTTGAGAGTGGCTGTTCCATCGGTATTCCGCACCTGTGTTACCTATACCTTTATCATGGTCGTCCGGCTGCATCCTGCGAGTGCTATTGCCATTTTGACCTGAGTTGGCTGATGGCTTTTTTCTGGTGAGTTTTTTTTTATTTTTTTCCTTGAATTTGTCCTTTTCGGTGAAATATTTTCTCACTATATTATGGAGCATAATATAGGACACATTATATTATGGCGCATCATATAGGACTCATTATATTATGGCGCATCATATAGCATGCATTATACTGTATGGAGGGCTATGTGGGGGCACATTATTCTGTACAGAAGACTATATGGGGCACACTGTATGATATGGAAGGCAGTGTAGGGGAAATTCTAGTATATGAAGGATTATATAGGGAATCTAGGTGGTTCAGTATGTGGCACCCCTAGGGGTATTAGCCACAGTAAAATCATGATTAGTTACTCAATACAAGCACTAGAGCAGACACCGCACTACCACCTCTGGCCAGAAGGGGGAGCTCAAGAGACTCCCCTAGAGATATTCTGATCTGAGGTAAAATTGACAGTTACTTTTTCATTTGGAGCCGGGACGCTCAGAGGAGCAGTCACAGGGAAATTGCTCTGAGGTCCTTAGGAGAGACTGACAATTTCCAGGCCCAAGCCATCGGTCTGAGGAGGAGGAGACAGAGAAGAGGAACATTTTAGGAATCGGGTAGCCATTAATATCTACCCCTGAAAAGGCGCAGATACGGACACCGGATCCGTGGCTGCATTAGTTTCACACAATACAGCAACCAGGAAAAGTGAAGGCGATTCAAGCTTCACCAGGGTCAGACACAGCAACATCCAGAGAGTTCAGCGGTCCTCCCGGAGGGGGTAAGCAGAGGAAAAGGACTCAAGTTGCCTGTTGAATTAGGACCCGGGAGGGACAGTTTTGGCCGGCAGCCAGTTCACAAACAGCAGCAGGGCCACACACAGACAGCACAAAGAAGGAGGCCAAGGACCTGGCAGGGCAGAGTAACTTAGTCCTCCTTATACAGACTCCGGTGACGGGACTTGTTGTTATGTAGTTTTTGTTAAAGTAAACCGGTTAAACGTTGCCTGCGCCTCAGTCTCTCATTTGGACAGTTGCCACATATCTAGGATTGGGACCATCGAAGCTGAGAAAACTTGTTGCTGATCAAGTAAGTGTCTGCGCCCCCAAAGTCTCCTCACAATACCATCATCTATAACCACCATTGACTTTTACCTCACCTGCCTGGGACCCACAGCCCTACCCGGAAAGGGCTTTCCACCTCAGCTGCCCCACATCATCATCCCCGGCCAGCTACAGGCAGCGGTGGCCATAAATAGCCACATTTATTCCGGGTGGCGTCACGAAAAACTCTTATAAACTTTTATTTATCCCCTGTTTATACCCCCTCATTGCACTGTGCATCGCCTGAGACCACAGCCCGGGTCCAGCCACCCGTGACATCCCCTCAAGAAATAGACCCCGATCCGGTGCTGGGTACCCCGGTCTCCTGGGCGTCACAAAATGGCGTCACGAACAGAATCTACCGTGCCCAGCTAAACTGGGTATTGTGTGCCGTGATTTCCAGTAAAATTGGCCAAAACCTGTGTGAAAAACATCAAAAATTGACTTTATTAAATAAAATTTATTTTCCCCATTGAAAACCATTGAAATTGACTTTTTCCCATTGAAAGACATGGGGACAAAATGGCCGCCATCCTCTGAGGTAATCACATTATAACTGCCTGGACGCAAGACTGTGTTATTTGAACTGCGCCACAGCCTGAGCTCTGACTAAAAAAAAATAAAAAAAAACAAATCCTGCTGCACCGCCGAACTATTGTGCGCCATCCCGGCGGAAGCAGAGGACCGGAGGGGTCCAAATTATCTAAGGGGGCGCAACATGTCGCAACACGGAGATGCTGATGCACCAGGTGATGCGACCGCAGCAGAAGGACAAAATATGAATAGAGCGTCTGGCAGCCCAGCGGCGCAAGGAGCAGCGCCCATTATGCCACTTCTGATGCCCTATACTCCAGGTGCCCCTTGGCTACCACACTATGAAGGTAAGCCAAATACTCTTGATAACTTTAATGAGAAGCTGCAAGCCTACTTCAACATGTACCCTGCCCTGACAGAGATTCAGCGTGTTGGTCATCTTATGGGACAATTAGCTGGTAGTGTCCTGCGGGAAGTCACAGCCTGGCCAGTAGATGCAAAAGACACTGTTGAACATGTAATTGCCGGATTGAAAGCAGCTTTTGAAATCACTGCCGGCAGTAAGGCTAAAACAAGATTCTTTAATTGTAAACAGAAATCCAATGAGAGCGTGAGAGACTTTGCTTTAAATTTACAGGAGGCTCTCAAAGCACTTACATTAGCCTCAACCTGCCCTGGAGAAAACCTGGGATGAAACCCAAAATTGCAGAAAAACTGAGATAAAGTAGCAGAGCTAGCCCAATTATTGAGAGCAAACTCTGCCAATGGCAAAAACGAAACCCAGTTATCCTGATCCGCAGATACAAAACACCTCAAATAGGTTTCCAAGGTCTGGTTTGCTCTCTCAGTCTGAGCATTGGTCTGAGGATGAAACGCTGAAGAAAAAGACAGCCCAATTCCTTATTTAGAACAAAATGCTCTCCAAAATCTGGACACAAACTGAACTTCTCTGTCTGAGACAATATTCTCAGGAATACCATGTAAACGAACCACCTGTTGAAAAAACAAGGGCACCAACTCTGATGAAGACGGTAACTTAGGCAATGGCACCAAATGGATCATCTTAGAAAATTGATCACAAATAACCTAAATAACCATCATCCTCAAAGACAGGAAGATCTGAAATAAAATCCATAGCGATATGAGTCCAAGGTCTCTCAGGTACAGGTAATAGCAATAACAACCCAGTAGAACGTGAACAACAAGGCTTGGATCTAGAACAAACCCCACAAGATTGCACAAAACTCCTGACATCCTGAGATAAAGAAGGCCACCAAAAAGACCTACTCACTAGATCCCTAGTACCAAAAATCCCAGGATGACCAGCCAAGACGGAACAATGAATCTCGTAGATAATGCTACTCCTCCATTGATCAGGAACATACAGTTTCCCCACAGGACATCTCTCAGGTTTGTCCCCCTGAAATCTCTCAAGTGCTAACCTCAAATCGGGAGAAATGGCAGAGAGGACCAAACCTTCATTCAGGATGGTAGATGGCTCAGCAGCATCAAGAGAATCAGAAAAGAAACTTCTAGAGAGGGCATCTGCTTTAATATTCTTGGTGCCCGGTAGAAAAGAAACCACAAAATGCAAATGCGTAAAAAATAGAGCCCACCTGTCCAAATAATCCAAACATGAACAGGGAGCAAGCTCGCTTTCTTGCTGGAGGAACTGCCCTGCTGACAAAAGCAGAGAGACAGATCCTCACATACAAGAAACCAAACACAGAACCAAATGGAATAAGCAGAAAAACCATTAAGTGCAATTCCAGCAATTAAGCAAACATACTAGCAAACTTATCTGGAGTAGATTCAGGCACAGAATAAATGGGATAAACTGAAGGGAAAACTCCCAGTTATCTTCAGAAGCAGCAGGAAACAGCTATCACCGGCAGCCACCATGCAGAAACTGCTCTCCTAAATATACTAGGCAGATTTGCAATAGGACTTCCTGGATTCCTAATTAATTTCAACACCTATTTGAGTCACAGATTCAGACTTCGCTTCATTACCATTCCTGGCCACAAGAGGGAGCTCCATACCAGCACCCACTCGGATGACAATCACAACACTATGCCCAATCTTCAAAAAAACTCCTTTCTAGTCACCTCAGCACCGACCTGTCGAGAGTGGAGACTACGATGAGGTCCTCAAAAAATCCACTCCAATTTAGCCGGTTCACTAGTGAACCATCTACAATGGGGTTGCTAAAATGAGGGCCTCAAAAAAATCAACTACAATCCAATATTGTAGACTGTGACGACTCTGCTGCGCTCTGCTACACTTTTTTATTATTATTATTATTATTTATTTATAGAGCACCATTAATTCCATGGTGCTGTACATGAGAAGGGGATTACATACAAAATACGTATACAAGTTACAGTAGACAGACTAGTACAGAGGGAAGAGGGCCCTACCCTTGCGGGCTTACATTCTATAGGATTATGGGGAGGAGACAATAGGTGGGGTGTAGGTCGGGCGGCAGCTCCGCACGGTGGTCGGGCGGCAGCTCCGCACGGTGGTCGGGCGGCAGCTCCGCACGGTGGTCGGGCGGCAGCTTCGCACGGTGGTCGGGCGGCAGCGAGTTCATTGTAGATTGTAGGCATTTCTGAACAGGTGCGTTTGTGAGGCTCAGCACAATCTTAAAAAAAAAAAAAAAACCCAAAACCTTCATTCTAGTCACCTTAGCACTAACTTGTCCAGGGTGGAGGCTATAGGGAGATCCTCTTCTACTTCTCCTTACCATTAGGAGGTTAGAAGGACCACACAGGGTATAATATAATGCAGGAAGGCTTGATTAAGGGAGAGAACACATTCTGCCATGGGCTTCAGCATTCATCACCAGGATAACGTCAGGGGATATCTGCATATGTGACAATAAGCTATGCAGCTGTATGATAACCCACCACAGCTTCCTTTGTTCAGCGAGTGCGACATGCTCCCCTGCTGTGCTGAAATCTGAATGTAAATCTGCTGATCCAGCTTTCCCTAGCTTCTGCACGGCAGGTGCTCGTTATGTCCCTGCTCACTCTTGTGCCCTGATTCAGAGCAGGGGGCAGGTGTTGTTCTCTTCAGTGGCACCTCCCCCATCCACCGGAGACCCGATGGAGGAGTCCTGTACTGAAGTCTACCACAGGCGCCCAGAGTACCTGGGAACTGACCACGAGGTGTAGCAGTAGGTAAAGGTTCTTGTTAGGCCACAGGCCTGTCTCCACGCTGCTCCAGCAAGTTATGCCCCCAAAGTCCTGCTGCACAATCTTCTCGGTCCTCAAATTGCTCGATTGAGATCCGTGGACACTTCCCTCGCACTCCGCTCCAAGTCGGCTCTTTTCCATGTGGGTGCTCAGAGCTCTCAGCAAGCACATCTAACCCGTGCCATTGCCAGGCCACGCCCCCCATTTATTGCTTATTTTAAACTTTTTTAAAAATAAATCATGGAAAAAAGGGACGTGCAATATTATTCATCCCCTTTCAGTTACTACTTTGTAGCGCCACCTTTTGCTGCGATTACAGCTGCAAGTCGCTTGGTGTATGTCTATCAGTTTTGCACATCGAGGGACTAAAATTCTTGTCCATTGTTCCTTTGCAAATAGCTTGAGCTGAGTGAGGTTGGATGGAGAGCGTTTGTGAATAGCAGTTTTCAGCTCTTTCCACAGATTCTCAATTGGATTCAGGTCTGGACTTTGACTCCTGGATACGTTTATTTGTGAACCATTCCATTGTAGATTTTGCTTTATTTTTGGGATTTTTGGTCTTGTTGGAAGACAAATCTCCATCCCAGTTTCAGGTCTTTTGCAGACTCCAACAGGTTTTCTTCAAAAATGGTCCTGTATTTAACTCCATCCATCTTCCCATCAATTGTAATCATCTTCCTTGTGCCTGCTAAAGAAAAGCAGGCCCAAACCATGATGCCGCCACCATCATGTTTGGACAGTGGGGATGGTGTGTTCAGGGTCATGAGCTGTGTTGCTTTTACACCAAATGTATCGTTCGGCATTGTGCCCAAATAGCTCGCTTTTGGTTTCATCTGACCAGAGAACTTTCTTGCACATGTTTGGTGTGTCTCCCTTGGCTTGGCTTGTAGCAAACTTTAAACATGTTTTATGGATATCTTTGAGAAATGAGTTTCTCCTTTGCACTCTACCATAAAGTTAACAACCTCATGTCCTGAATGCGTATAGCACTCCAAATATCATTATTAGACACAACTTTTGGACATCAGTAGATGACCAAATCAAAGGAGTGACATAAATGGCAATAAAAAACAATCTTTATTTATATTTCATAAAACAATTAAAATGTTAGCATAAAGGTACCGAATAAGTAGAGAGACACAAGCAGGAAATCAATTGAGTCCCTAACGTTATGACAAAATTACAACTGGGACATTCACATAAAATCCAAGTACATGTATTTTTTAAAACAATACTGCACGTCCATTCATCAAAGTAAAAGTGCTATTCTGTGGTCCTGTTTGCGCTAATAGCCATGAAGGATAGATGAATTTTATTCCGACTGCAAGAGCACCTCATCCATAAATAATTCCCATATAAATAAATGAATAAAAGGGTATGTGGATTTAAGGTTCTTAATGCAGCAGAAAGTGCTCAAAATTCCGTCTTTATACCTAATCCCAAAAATCCACAAGGATCCAACTAACCCCCCAAGGCAGGCCCATAATATCAGGGAATGGCAGCCTCATTGAATTAGTGTGTCAGGTTATAGACTATTATCTGAAACTGTTGGTGTGCGAGTTGCCATCTTACATCCAGGATACCACAGCCGCTCTGAGGCATCTGGATGGTATTCACCTGGAGGATAATATGTTGATGGTGTCTGCTGACATCGAATCCTTATATACCTCCATCAGACATTCAGACGGCCTGAGAGCAGTCTCGTGGTACCTGGAGTCTAGTAGTATTCCGCGACCAACGGTTGAATTAATCCTAGTTTTACTGGAGTATATCCTGACACACAATATTTTTACATTCAATGGGAAGATCTACCTTCAAACACAGGGCACTGCCATGGGTGTGTGTTGTGCGCCATCTTATGCCAACCTTTTTTTTGGGGGCGTAGGAATGGCAGATCTTTGTGAGTGACAACAATCCATGCACACATCAGGTTTTAAATTGGATTAGGTATATAGACGATGTGTGGTTTATCTGGGAGGGTGATGTTGATGGTTTACAGGATTTTATGCAATGTTTAAATCATAATAATTTGAACATTAAACTTACCTTCGAGTATGGCCGTGAAATCAATTTTTTGGATTTAAGGATTATGACTCTGCCGGATGGCCTCCTATCCACTCAAGTGTTTCGTAAGCCTACTGCTACAAATTCTCTTCTGCTGGCGTCATCTGCCCACCCTAAAAATACCATCAAGGGGATCCCTGTTGGCCAGTTCCTCAGAGTGAGGAGAATTTGTTCTGATGATATCAGTTTTATGACTCAATCTGAGGAACTTTCTCATAGGTTTGAATTGAGAGGCTATAGCCGTAGGACCATTAGACATGGTTTTAAAAGAGCTGGCAAATCATCCAGGAACTCTCTTCTGTTCTCTAACACCATGAAAACTAAAAATGACCAAGTAGTGCGTCTTATCACCACGTATAACAACAAGTGGGGCAGGATGAAGGCTATTGTCCAAAAACATTGGAATATCCTTTTGACGGACCCGGTCTTGAGAAAGATCCAACCTTCATGACCATCCATGGTGGCCAAGCGTGCCAAAAATTTGAGGGACTTGCTGGTCCATAGCCACTATAAACCACCTCGGGTGGGTTTATCCAGTCAACCGCTACCAGTGGGCTTCTTCCTGTACGGTTTATGCAAGGCCTGTGGAAATCTTGTTAAAACCAAAAAAATTTCACAACTTTGATGGGTCACGTGAGTTCGACATAAGACATCGGATCACGTGTTCCTCCAAAGGAATAATTTACAGGATTGAGTGCCCGTGTAAAAAAGTTTATGTCGGTTTAACTACGAGGGAGTTAAAAATTAGAATCCGTGAGCACTGTTTGGACATAGATAAAGCTAAAAACATTACTGATGAGAGTCTGCTAAAAACCATTCCCAGACATTTTAAAAAGTTTCATGGTTGTAATTCAAATTTTTTGAAAGCGAAGGGTATAAATCTCATCTCAATGGGATCCAGAGGAGGTGATTTGGGCAAGGTTCTTGCCCAAGTTTAAAGCAAATGGATATATAGACTGGGAACCTTGACCCCTAATGGTCTGAATGAGAATATGGGGTTTTCAGCCTTCCTTTAACATATACAGTAGCATTCCTGTTGGGGTTGTCATTCTGAGCCCATATGGCTCTTCATGCGTCCTTGCATAGTCGCACCTGGTTTTTAAGTCTAGGTGTTTGTTGTGGGTTTTGTTTCATATGATCTTAATTTTTTGTTTTGTTTTTTTAGTACATCAGGTTACCGCATGTCCGGTCTATTCTTCAGCCATACAAAATGGATACAGCCGCACACTAAATACCATCAATGTATAAGGGAACTCTGGTACTGCATTACTGCTATATGAAAAAATGAGTCTTTTCAGTCTTTTGAAATATTTGCAGTGAGTTTTTTTCTGACTGAGCACTCCGCCCTATAAACCAGGCTGTGTTCACAATCCTTATACCAGGAGTCCTAGCTGCCCAGACATGGAGGTTAGTCCAGATAGTGGCATTTCAAGTTAGATTTTTAGTCTAGCTGCCCAGACAAGGATGTTTTTAACCTAGATAGTGGCATTTTAGTTAGGGACCCGGAATATTGAGATTTACCTTGCCGTTTGGTTCCGGGCTTACATGCATTGGCCAATTCATAAACTAAAAATCTCATTTTTTCATATAGCAGTAATGCAGTACCAGAGTTCCCTTATACATTGATGGCATTTAGTGTGCGGCTGTATCCATTTTGTATTTGCTAGTTTTTTTCAGCTGGCACCTATACACACTTGTAGGATGTGCAGGTCAGACTTTTGAAATATTTATTCTTCAGCCATGTGACGTTCATCATCTCTACATCTAAAGATATTTGCCCATGATAGTCCTCAGACGGCCTGAAGTGGGAACTTGTTTTCAAGCATTTAAAAATGTTACATAATTTTGTTATAGTATATTGTTGTGCATAGAAACAATGCAATGTTTTTTTGAGCATTATTATATATTACTGTTATACAATGATATTGAATTATAACTAGTGTGATGTTGTCTATTTATATAAATATCGTTTTATTCTTCTGCACCTGTATGACATTATTATCTAAATCAGCAGGTTTCTTCATGACAATTGTGATCTAAATGCCCATTTTCCTTATACGAAGCATGAAAGGGTTAAAACGTCTCCACTTATCTTCTCACTTTTGTTTAAGTGTAGTAATCTGTCCAGTGCGCATGACTGCTGTGCCGTCCGCTGACTTCCCACATCGCGTCAGATAGCGTCCCGTGGTTTCCATGACTCACCACCATGTGGGTCATGACATCACGGTCACATGATCGCGATGTATGGGAGGTCTATTGTATTAGCGGTTATAGCAACGGTTGTCATGCGCCGCTCTATTGGATAAGTTTGCTTCCGTCTCAGGTCTAAACACATGATCAGGGTTCATTCATTTCATTGGCTACTGCTTGCTATTAAACCAGCCTGCCCCTCACCTCTGACACGCTCCTCGAAAAAGCTATTGCGAAACACGTGTCGGAGTGTGAGGGTCACAGCAGGACATTATCTTTCAGGTGATGTAATCTACTCCGATATTATTCTGTTCTTTGTCTGTCCACTTAAATGACTTGTGCTTCCTCTCTGCATTCTGTTTGCGCTTCCCATGTATGCACACATTGTGCTTAGCACTTGTGAATTTTGTGCACTTTCTGCTGCATTAAGAACCTTAAATCCACATACCCTTTTATTCATTTATTTATATGGGAATTATTTATGGATGAGGTGCTCTTGCTGTTGGAATAAAATTCATCTATCCTTCATGGCTATTAGCGCAAACAGGACCACAGAATAGCACTTTTACTTTGATGAATGGACGTGCAGTATTGTTTTAAAAAATAAATGTACTTGGATTTAATGTGAATGTCCCAGTTGTAATTTTGTCATAACGTTAGGGACTCAATTAATTTCCTGCTTGTGTCTCTCTACTTATTCGGTACCTTTATGCTAACATTTTAATTGTTTTATGAAATATAAATAAAGACTGTTTTTTATTGCCATTTATGTCACTCCTTTGATTTGGTCATCTACTGATGTCCAAAAGTTGTGTCTAATAACTGCCATAAAGACCAGATTTGTGCAGTGTACGACTAATTGTTGCCCTATGGACAAACTCTCCCACCTCAGCTGTAGATCTCTGCAGTTCATCCACAGTGATCATGGGCCTCTTGCCTGCATCTCTGATCAGTCTTTTCCTTGTTTGAGATGAAACTTTGGATGGACGGCCGGGTCTTGGTAGATTTGCAGTTGTATGATACTTCTTCCATTTCAAAATGATTGCTTGCACAGTGCTCCTTGGGATGTTTAAAGTTTTGGAAATCTTTTTGTAACTAAATCCGGCTTTAAACTTCTCCACACCAGTATCATGAACCTGCCTGTTGTGTTCCTTGGTCTTCATGATGCTGTGCTTTAAACAGAACACTGAGACTATTACAGAGCACGTGCATTTATACGGAGACTTGATTACACACAGGTAGATTAGATTTATCATCATCAGTCATTTGGGAGAACATTGGATCATTCAGAGATTCCCAATGAACTCGAGTAAGTTTGCTGCATTGAAAGTAAAGGGGACGAATAATATTGCATGCCCCAATTTTCAGTTATTTGTTAAAAAAGTTTAAAATAAGCAATACATTTCAATCAACTTCACAAAAGTGTCCCACTTGTTGTTGATTCTTCACCATAACATTAACATTTTTATCTTTATATTTGAAGCCTGAAATGTGGGAAAAGGTTTAAAAATTCAAGGGAGACAAATACTTTCGCTAGGCACTGTATACTGTGCAGAATTATTAGGCAAGTTGTATTTTAGCGGATTTTTTTTTATTATTAATCAACAACTATGTTCTCAATCAACCCTTAAGACTCAAATATAAAAGCTTAATAATTTTGGAAGTTGGAGTGGGGTTTTCTTTAGATTTGGCTATCTTAGGAGGATATCTGTTTTTGCAGGTAACTATTACTGTGCAGAATTATTAGATGCTTAATAAAAACCAAATATATTCCCATCTCACTTGTTTATTTTCACCAGGTAAACCAATATAAGTGCACAAAATTTAGAAATAAACATGTCCCCGAGTATGGCACACCTTGTGCTTTTTGATACTCCAGTAACTTTGCAGCTCTGAAACATGGCCAACCTGGTGGCAAATGGCATCTTGGCAGCTTCACGCTTGATTTTCCTCAATTTATGGGCAGTTATTTTGCGCCTTTTTTGCCTAACACGCTTCTTGCGACCCTGTTGGCTATCTGCCATGAAACGCTTGATTGTTCAGTGATCATGCTTCAAAAGTTTGGCAATTTCAAGACTGCTGCATCCCTCTGCAAGACATCTCACAATTTTGGACTTTTGAGAGCCCGTCAAATCTTTCTTCTGACCAATTTTGCCAAAGGAAAGGAAGTTGCCTAATAATTAAGCACACCTTATATAGGGTGTTGATGTCATTATACCACACCCCTCAATACAGAGATGCACATCACCTGCTTTACTTAATTGGCAGTTGGATCTCAAGCCTATACTACTTGGAGTAGGACAACATGTATAAAAAGTATCGTGATCAAAATACTCATTTGCCTAATAATTCTGCACACAGTTTGTACGTGTGTGTATATACTGTATATATTTGTGTGTATATGTTTGTGTGTATATGTGTGTGCGTGTGTGTGTATACATATGTGTGTATATATGTGTGTGTATATATAGTGCCTTGCGAAAGTATTCGGCCCCCTTGAATTTTTCAACCTTTTCCCACATTCCAGGCTTCAAATGTAAAGATAAAAAATGAAAATTTTCTGGTGAAGAAACAACAACAAGTGGGACACAATTGTTAAGTTGAACGAAATTTATTGCTTAAACTTTTAAATAATAATAAACTGAAAATTGGGGTGTGCAATATTATCCGGCCCCTTTACTTTCAGTGAAGCAAACTCACTCCAGAAGTTCATTAAGGATCTCTGAATAATCCAATGTTGTCTTAAATGACTGATGATGATGACAAATATAAGCCACCTGTGTGTAATCAAGTCTCCATATAAATGCACCTGCTCTGTGATAGTCTCAGTGTTCTGTTTAAAGCACAGAGAGCCTCATGAAGACCAATGAACACAACAGGCAGGTCCGTGATACTGTTGTGGAGAAGTTTAAAGCCGGATAAAGTCAGATCTACAACTGAGGTGAGACAGTCTGTCCATAGGACAACAATCAGTCGTACACTGCACAAATCTGGCCTTTATGGAAGAGTGGCAAGGAGAAAGCAATTTCTCAAAGATATCCATAAAAAGTGTTGTTTAAAGTTTGCCACAAGCCAGCTGGGAGAGACACCAAACATTTAGAAGAAAGTGCTCTGGTCAGATGAAACCAAAAATCAAACTTTTTGGGCACAATGCCAAACGATATATGTTTGGCGTAAAAGCAACAAAATTCATCACCCTGAACACACCATCCCCAGTGTCAAACATGGTGGTGGCAGCATCATGGTTTGGGCCTGCTTTTCTTCAGCAGGGAAAGGGAAGATGGTTAAAATTGATGGGAAGATGGATGGAGCCAAATACAGGACCATTCTTGAAGAAAACCTGTTGGAGTCTGCAAAAGACCTGAGACTGTAGCGGAGATTTGTCTTTCAACAAGATAATGATCCCAAACATAAAGCAAAATCTACAATGGAATGGTTCACAAATAAACGTATCCAGGTGTTAGAATGGCCAAGTCAAAGTCCAGATCTGAATCCAATTGAGAATCTGTGGAAAGAGCTGAAAACTGCTGTTCACAAACGCTCTCCATCCAACCTCACTCAGCTCCAGCTATTTGCAAATAAAGAATGAGCAAAATTTCAGTCTCTCGATGTGCAAAACTGATCGAGACATACCCCAAGCGACTTGCAACTGTAACCGCCAGAAAAGGTGGCGCTACAAAAGTATTAACTTTAAGGGGATGAATAATATTTCACGCCCCTCTTTTCAGTTATTTTTTTAAAAAAGTTTAAAATAAGCAATAAATTTCGTTCAACTTCACAATTGGGTCCCACTTGTTGTTGATTCTTCACCATAACATTAAACTTTTTATCGTTATGTTTGAAGCCTGAAATGTGGGAAAAGGTTGAAAAATTCAAGGGAGCTTTCGCAAGGCACTGAATTATATATATATATATATATATATATATGTATACCGTATTTTTCGGACTATAAGACGCACCGGACCATAAGACGCACCCTGGTTTTAGAGGAGGACAATAAAATTTTAAACAAAAAATGTGGTCATGACACACTTATTGGGCGAGGATCTGCTGCTGACACTGTTATGGGGTAATGTCCTGCTCATATACTCCCCAGCCTGCTCATATACTCCCCAGCCTGCTCATATACCCTCCTTGCTGCTCATAATATAGCCCTATCCTGCTCATATACTCCCCATCCTGCCTGCTCATATACTCCCCATGCTGCTCATAATATACCCCTATCCTGTTATATGCCCTCATCCTGATGTATGGCCGCATCCTGTGGCACATAAAAAAATAAAAAATAAACGTTCATACTCACCTTACCTCACCTCACTCCCTGCAGAACCGCTCCTCTTACCGTCTATGTCAGCGGCAGCGCCGCTGAGTGGAGCCGTCCCCGATCCCCCTGCAGCATCGCGATGTCCTCCGGTGGTCTGTGCCGGCAGCTGCGTGTGGACACGTGCGCACAGCGATGACGTCATAGATTCGTTCCCGTTCCCCGCTAGATTCCACGCAAGTCAGCTGACCGGCACAGACAGAAGATCGCGATGCTGCAGGGGAACGGTGAGTAATGTGTACTGATTCACTGCCCCCCGTACTGATGATGATGCGCGGGGCCGTTTTGCCTACACTCTGCGGTCTAGCTCACCCCAAACGATCTCGATTGGGTTCAGGTCTGGTGACTGTGGAGACCAGGTCATCTTGCGTAGCACCCCATCACTCTCCTTCTTAGTCATATAGCCCTTACACAGCCTGGAGGTGTGTTTGGGGTCATTGTCCTGTTGAAAAATAAATTATGGTCCAACTAAACGCAAACCGGATGGAATAGCACGCCGCTGCAAGATGGTGTGGTAGGCATGCTGGTTCAGTATATTAGAAATAGAATACAGGAAGTCATAGTATACATATTAAATATTGAAATTGACTAAAGTCACCATATCATATACTAGTAGAGGAATTTGACTCAGAATCAAATTTAAATAGACCATTAATAAAGGCAAAATGCACAATAATATTTTGCAAATATACAAAAATAATTTTTAATGTTTTCATGCGTGACTAGAAAGGACACACACAAACAAATAGTGATTTAAAATCAACACAACAGAAAAAGGGCCGTGTGGTAAGATGGGGTTTCTTTGTATTGCACAATGCAATTAGTAGTATAAGAGCTTCTAAAAGGGAAAAATATGTAATTTTCTCCACAATTTAATGATGATCACATAATTAGAAAAGCTGTGTAGCGGTTTTTTAGAGGTCACATGACCTATGTTGGCAGTAGATAAAATAAAACACTCATATGGCATAACAGGGCTGAAGATTAATAAATAAATGTACATCACATATTAACAATGATGAAGAGAACCAGTCCTGTAATCATAATGTCCCGATATATCAGTTTGTCTAACAGCCTAGAACTATCAATGAATAAACTGCCACACAGATGCAAGAAATGCTGGCCAAAGCTGCTGCAGGAAGCAAGCAAAGAGTTAAAGACTGAGTAGTCCTGCAAACCACAGCAGCAACTGGACAGCAAATACAATTTAGATAGTATCAAAGCACATTGAATATTCAGAAGTGGCGCGTATAACATATACCAAGTGTCAAAAATAACCTGCGGATATAATAGCAGGATGGTGAACTCAAATCCGCTATCCACATAAGACACATGTGCTGAATATCAAGGATATAAACATGGTGGAAAAATGCTGGGTTCGACCCCGTTGTCACAAATGAAAAAAGACCATATACAGAAAAAATGAGAAGGAGCTCAATAGGGGATGTACCCACCAATGTGCTGATCCCACCAGAACACACTGCCCACACCTCGACGCGCGTTTCGTAACTTCTTCGTTGAGAGGTGTGGAGGCTGTGTGTCTGGTTGCTTAAATCTGACGCGTGTGCCGCTTACCAGCCTACAGCGGCGCCGGCCGGCCCGTCGATGCCCGTCCCCCACTGCACGTCGGCGTCCAGGAAAGACATGGTGTGCAAGCGCAAGCATGAATACCTAATTGGACGCCAGGTGCAGGGAGGAGAAGCATCTGGGAGCCGGCGTGCGCACAGACATGAAGCCGGAGACATCATCTTTAAATGGGGCAAAAGAAAGGGCAAGTAGCGATGATTATATTATAGGACCCATTAATGGTACAACGAATTACAAGTAAGTTTTATATATATATAAAAGGTCCTGACATATAGCCAATCATAACATATAGACAAAAATTTGTCATAACAATATAAAGGATGAATTATTAGCGATCGTGCAAATCCATTGTGGCCTTTGTTGCAGACATGTTGCCAGAGGTAATTTCTTAAATAAATAAATAAATATAAAATAAATCTTTATTTTTATATAGCGCTAACATATTCCGCAGCATTTCACATACATCAGGAACACTGTCCCCATTGGGGCTCACAGTATAAATTCCCTATTTGTATGTCTTTGGAGTGTGGGAGGAAACCGGAGTACCCGGAGGAAACCCACGCAAACACCGGGAGAACATACAAACTCCTTGCAGATTTTGTCCTTGATGGGATTCGAACCCAGGACTCCAGCGCTGCGAGGCTGCAGTGCTAACCACTGAGCCACCGTGCCGCCTTCAGCCACAATCACAAGAGGGGGAGAAAAGGACCAACCAGATCTATAAAGAATACAAACAATTAAAATCATAATTATGGCAAGGACACATAGCAACCACTTTGCCAGAGACCATGTGCAAAACTCATAGAGGTAGCACATATGGTATTAATAATATGTACAAAATCCAGCTAACCCACAGTGGAATGAGCCACAAGGTATTCAGGAAAAAAAAGCAATAATGATAAGGCATGGGAACAGACATTATAAAAGGAATGGCTTGAAACGGACAGCATCATTGAGACCTTTTGGCTTTGTAGTATTTAAAACGGTAATCCATCTGGCCTCCTTTTTATGCAGATTATTTTTAATGTCACCTCCTCTCATCCCAAGATGTACTTTGTCTATCCCACGAAATTTTAGATGCCGCCAATTACAGCCATGTTTTTCTTTAAAATGTTTAGGTATATTTTTGAGCAAAAATATTTGCTCGGGTTTTTGAATCTTGGCAGCATTTTTGATATCGCGGACATGCTCCAAGATCCGCACCCTGAGTTCACGAATGGTAAGACGAATATAGATAAGCCCACATGGGCATGTTGCCCAATACACAACATTAGAAGAGCGACAATTAATAAAGTGCAGTATTTGATAAGTCCTTGACCGCGAGGAGTCCCAAAATTCGGATGCACGGTCCATTTGTGGACACGCACCACAATCGCCACATGAGACCGATCCCCATCTAGGAGCATTGGATGTCAGAAAATTGGTAGGTCTCATGGGCGTATAGTGGCTCCTCACGATCAGGTCCCTCAAAGTTCTAGATCTCCTAGGAGTGATGGCCGGCTTAGGGGTGAGAATGGAGGCCAGGTCACGATCCGCTGTCAATATAGGCCAATATTTAAAAGTTATAGCTGACATCTCACGCCATTGTAAATGGTAGGGGGTAATCAGTCGGATGGTATCATCAGTTGTTTTAGATTTAGTTTTAAGTAAATCATCACGTGCTGTCCCCCTAGTTCTTTCATAACCTTTTTGAATAACATAATGTGAGTAATATCTGGCCCCAAACCGCCTCCTCAAATTAATAGATTGCTTTTCAAACAAGGCATCACTTGAACAAATCCTCCGCGCCCGTAAAAACTGTCCAGTAGGAATGGAGTTTATTACCTGGAATGGCTGGGAGGATCTGGCACTCAAAAGTGGACTGCGCCAAACTCAGAATCCGGAAAAATAATAGACCGTTCCCAATGTCCAAGAAAGAGGTTTGCGTATGAGGGCGCACAAGACGCCCCCATCGCAACTCCTCTCTCTTGGAGATAGAAACGGTCCTTAAATAAGAAAAAATTATGTGTGAGAATAAATTTGAGTAATAATAAAAGGACCACCAGTTGGCTATCAAGCTTGGTTGTTCGAAGAAAATATTCCGCCGCCTCCATCCCATCATCATGGTTGATAGACATATACAGCGACTCAACGTCAGCTGTCACCATAGCAATATCTGTCTCAAGTACAATACCATCCAGTCTGTTTAACAATTCCGTAGAATCACGGATGTATGATGGCAAAGTAATCACCAAGGGCTGAAGGTAATGGTCTAAAATTCTACATGCCGGTTCGCATAAATTATTGTTACCGGAAACAATGGGCCTTCCCGGTGGACAGGTTAGATTTTTACGCACCTTCGGGAGAAAGTACATAGTTGGGATAGTAGGGAATTCAACCAGCAATCCCTCAAATACAGATTTCGGGATGACACCCCTATCAAAAGCCAAATTGTAATATATCAAAAAGTTCACCCCGAAAACGGTCAGAGGGATTGATGTCCAATCTAGAATAGCAAGACCTATCACCAAGTTGCCTAAAGGCCTCTGCCTCATATTTATCTTTAGACCACAAAACAACGTTCCCACCTTTATCAGCCTGCTTAATCACCGAATCATCCATTTTTTGAAGTTCCCTTCGAGCTTTACGCTGCTGACCAGTAAGATTATAATGAGTTCTTTTTTCTGATAAACCTGTAAGTTCCTGGGATACCAGTTTAGTAAACATATCGGCCGATAAAGGTGAGAAGGCGGTTGAGCGTCTTTTAGCGTGTGCAGGAAAGATGGAGGAAGTGCCACTGTCTTTTTGAGCAAGTAATGATTCTAACATCCTTATTGCCTCACGTTCCTCCTTGGAGAGGTCTGTATCTGGTTCTTGATGTCTTCTCAAGAAATATTTCTTGAGAAGAACCTTACGACTGAATAACTGCAGATCTTTGACAGCAGTGAAAAAGTCAAAGTTGGCTACTGGAGAAAAGGAAAGGCCTAATTGTAGGGCATCAATCTGATCTCTTGTTAGAGTTCTATCAGTAAGGTTAATTACCTTTAAAGAATCCGATTGGTCTTGAATATTTCTTTTATCAGGTTGCTGCTTCTTCTTGGTTGAATTTCTAGTCTCCATTCTGTTGTAAATGTAGCCATATCTGCCTTTACCTCTCTTTGGGCCAGATGGTCTAGATGAACCCTTACCAGAAGACATGGATTCGGTGGTGTTTTGTGACACAGATCTACCAATTGAGCCTAGTCGGGATGTCTGATTATGATGCCATTTAAAAACGACCCCGTTCTTATAGTCGCTGACATCTCTCTGAAATTTTTGGCCCTTTAATTGTTTGATCTCAGCTTCCCACTTATCTAAATCTTTTTTCAATTCATCTTCAAAAATTACAAGATTATCCCTAGATATATTCTGCTTGATCTTTCCATTTACTTTCTCAATCTCAACCTCCAACGCCTCAATTCTGCATTTGTCTGCCCCAATGAGCAGTTCTATCATTGTGCGATAACAATTTTTACATGTCTCTTCCCATCTAATTATGAATGTCAAATCCTCCACTGCATAGGATGGGAAGATCTGAATGCGAAGTCCCCTAGGGAAAATGTCCCTACTAAGATATTGTTCGAGTGAAGCCTTGTTCCACCAAGTTTTAAACCTTTTGTACATAAAATTCTTTAACCCCTTCACGACCTTTGACGGATCTTTCCGTCATGGAGCGCGTGAAGTTAAGCCCCGCCCCCTGCCGCGGGCAGGATGCGGCGATCGGCGCACATATCAGCTGTTTTCAACAGCTGACATGTGTGCCTGCATGTTACGAGTGGAATCACATTCCACCCGTAACATTAACCCCTTACATCTCACTGCCAAATTCTGGTAGCTAGATGTATACATGCGCAGTCACGATTTTTACTTACCGCCGCCACCAACGGAAGTCACGTGAGTGATCACGTGACTTTCGGTGGTTGCCATGGTAGCACAGGGTCATGTGATGGCGCCTGTAGTTAACATGAGTCACTTCCTCTCAATGCCGGAATACAGCCGACATTAAAAGTAAAGCACCAAATCTGCAGTTCTCTCTGTGTAGCTGAGATCTGCAGATAGGGCAAAGCGATCGAATTGCTGATCGCTATAGCCCCCTAGGGGGACTAGTAAAATAAAATAAAAAAAAAGTTAAAAAAAAAAAAAAGTTTTAAAAAATTAAAATAAAAATAAAAAAACCTAAAAGTTCAAATCACCCCCCTTTCAAAATTAAAGGGTTAAAAAAATAAAAAATATACACATATTTGGTATCGCCGCGTTCAGAAATGCCCGATCTATCAAAAACTAAAATCAATTAATCTGATCAGTAAACGGCGTAGCGGCAAAAAAATTCCAAACGCTAAAATTACGTTTTTTGGTCGCCGCAAATTTTGCGCAAAATGCAATAACAGGTGATCAAAACATAGCATCTGCGCAAAAATGGTACCGTTAAAAACGTCAGGTCGAGACGCAAAAAATAAGCCATCACTGAGCCATAGATCCTGAAAAATGAGAACGCTACAGGTTTTGGAAAATGCCGCAAAACGTGCACCACTTTTTTCGGTCAAGCTTGTGAATTTTTTTTAACCCCTTAAATACAAGTAAACCTATTTCATGTTTGCGATCTACAAACTCGCACTGACCTGAGGCATCACAGATACATCAGTTTTACCATATAGTGAACACGGTGAATAAAATATCCCAAAAACTATTGTACGATCACACTTTTTCCTGCACTTGGAATTTTTTCGCCGGTTTCCAGTACACTATATGGTAACACTTATGGTTTCATTTAAAAGTACAACTCGTTTCGCAAAAAACAAGCCCTCATATGGCAGGATTGACTAAAAAATAAAAAAGTTACGGCTCTCGGAAGAAGGGGAGCAAAAAACAAAAACGGAAAGTGCCCGGGGGCTGAAGGGGTTAATTGAGCGTGTAGCTCACGACACTGAGTGGGGGTGGGGGACTCTGGAATGACAATGGTGGGAACGTTGTTTTGTGGTCTAAAGAAATATGAGGCAGAGGCCTTTAGGCAACTCGATGATAGGTCTTGCTATTCTAGATTGGACATCAATCCCTCTGACCGTTTTCGAGGTGAACTTTTTGATATATTACAATTGGCTTTTGATAGGGGTGTCATACCGAAATCTGTATTTGAAGGATTGCTGGTTGAATTCCCTACTATCCCAACTATGTTCTTTCTCCCAAAAGGTGCATAAAAATCTAACCTGTCCACCCAGAAGGCCCATTGTTTCCGGTAACAATAATTTATGCGAACCGGCATATAGATTTTTAGACCATTACCTTCAGCCCTTGGTGATTACTTTGCCATCATACATGCGGGGGTTTTAAGCAACCAGACACACAGCCTCCACACCTCCCGACGAAGCAGTTGTGAAACGCGCGTCGAGGTGTGGGCGGTGTGTTCTGGTGGGGTCAGCACATTGGTGGGTACATCCCCTATTGAGCTCCTTCTCAT
This sequence comes from Anomaloglossus baeobatrachus, assembly GCF_048569485.1. Classification (NCBI taxonomy): domain Eukaryota; kingdom Metazoa; phylum Chordata; class Amphibia; order Anura; family Aromobatidae; genus Anomaloglossus; species Anomaloglossus baeobatrachus. The sequence goes on along the minus strand of NC_134357.1, from coordinate 214,400,366 downwards.
TTTTGACTGTATATGGTCTTTTTTCATTGGTAACAACGGGGTCGAACCCAGCATTTTTTCCACCATGTTTATATCCTTGATATTTAGCACGTGTCTTATGTGGATAGCGGATTTGAGTTCACCATCCTGCTATTATCTCCGTAGGTTATTTCTTATATACTTCTGAATATTCAATGTGCTTTGATACTATCTAAATTGTATTTGCTGTCCAGTTGCTGCTGTTGTTTGCAGGACTACTCAGTCTTTAACTCTTTGCTTGCTTCCTGCAGCAGCTCTGGCCAGCATTTCTTGCATCTGTGTGGCAGTTTATTCATTGACTAGAAGGTGGCCCGATTCTACGCATCGGGTATTCTAGAATTTACATATTGTGTAGTTAATGTATGATTTTTGTTATATATATAGATGTTGTTGTGTGTAGTTACCAAGTGTTTGTGTAGGGCGCTGTACATGTTCTGGGTGTTGTCTGGGTGTAGCGGGGGGTGAGAGCGGTGTTGTTTGTGTGTTGCGTTGTGTGTCGTTATTTGTGGAGCGCTGTGTATCTGTATCGTTGTGTGTGTGTGTTGCGCGGTTTGTGTGGGTGTGTGTGTGTGTGTTTTGGGGGAGGTATGTTTTGTGCAATGTGTGTGTTGTGCGGCATGTGCGTATATTTGTGTGTGCCGCGGTGTTTGTGTGTTGGGGGTTGTGTGTGTGCGGCGTTGTCTGTGTGTGTGGGTGTCTGTGTAGGGTGGTGTTTGTGGTTCCCAGTGTGTGTGTGGTGTGTTGTGCAGTGCGTGTGTGGCAGTGTGTGTGTGTTTTGGGGGGAGGTGTGCACCCCCCATTGTGGTCCACCCCCCATCGTGCTCCATCCCCCATGCTGCGCACCCCCCATCGTGCTCCATCCCCCATGCTGCGCACCCCCCACCGTGCTCCATCCCCACTCCCAATTGTGCTCCATCCTCCATGCTGCGCATTCCCCATCGTGCTCCATCCCCCATGCTGTGCATTCCCCATCGTGCTCCATCCCCCATGCTGCGCATTCCCCATCGTGCTCCATCCCCCATGCTGCGCACTCCCAAACGTGCTCCATCCCCCATGCTGCGCACTCCCCATCGTGCTCCATCCCCCATGCTGCGCACCCCCCATCGTGCTCCATCCCCCATGCTGCGCACACCCCATCGTGCTCCATTCCCCATGCTGCGCACTCCCCATCGTGCTCCATCCCCCATGCTGTGCACTCCCCATCGTGCTCCATCCCCCATGCTGCGCACTCCCCATCGTGCTCCATCCCCCATGCTGCGCACTCCCAAACGTGCTCCATCACCAATGCTGCGCACTCCCCATCGTGCTCCATCCCCCATGCTGCACACCCCCCATCGTGCTCCATCCCCCATGCTGCACACCCCCCATCGTGCTCCATCCCCCATGCTGCACACTCCCCATCGTGCTCCATCCCCCATGCTGCGCACTCCCCATCGTGCTCCATCCCCCATGCTGTGCACCCCCCATCGTGCTCCATCCCCCATGCTGTGCACCCCCCATCGTGCTCCACAGTCACACATCAGACAGTAAACACGCACACATATGATCGCATACACTCACACACACCCCACTTCTCCCTGTGCCCACCGGTGGGCGGTCCCAGCAGCTGTGCTGCACGCCGTGCTCCTCTGCCGACACTCACAGATCCGATCGTATACACTCACACACACACACACACACACTCACACACATCCGATCGCATACACTCACACACTTCCGATCGCATACACACACACACTGACGATATCGCACATACGCGCTGACACACTCACAACATCCGGAGATACCACATGCTTCCGGCCATGTGATCCTCCAGCAGGTCCTGGAAGCTCACAGCACAGTATCGCCGCCGAGAAGCAAGCGATATCACGGGATGTTGTGAGTATGTGGATGCGAACTGATGTGTGTGTGAGGTGTGTGTGAGAGTGAGTGTGATCTGATGTGTGTGTGTGTCTGTTCTTATGTATGTGTGAGGTGTGTGTGTTCCGCCGCTGCAGGACGTGGATGCGATCTGATGTGAGTGTGAAAGTTTGAGTGTGCGTGTGAGTGTGCGTGTGAGTGTGCGTGTGAGTCTGAGTGTGAGTCTGAGTGTGAGTCTGAGTCTGCGTGTGAGTCTGAGTGTGAGTCTGAGTGTGAGTGTGAGTCTGCGTGTGAGTGTGAGTCTGAGTGTGAGTCTGAGTGTGAGTGTGAGTCTGCGTGTGAGTCTGAGTGTGAGTCTGAGTGTGAGTCTGAGTCTGAGTGTGCGTGTGAGTCTGAGTGTGCATGTGAGTGTGAGTGAGTGTGCGTGTGAGTCTGAGTGTGCGTGTGAGTCTGAGTGTGCATGTGAGTCTGAGTGTGCGTGTGAGTCTGAGTGTGCGTGTGCGTGTGAGTCTGAGTGTGAGTGAGTGTGCGTGTGAGTGTGAGTCTGAGTGTGCGTGTGAGTCTGAGTGTGAGTCTGCGTGTGAGTGTGCGTGTGTGTGTGCGTGTGAGTGTGCGTGTGAGTGTGCGTGTGAGTCTGAGTGTGAGTCTGAGTGTGCGTGTGAGTGTGCGTGTGAGTGTGCGTGTGAGTGTGCGTGTGAGTGTGCGTGTGAGTCTGAGTCTGAGTGTGAGTCTGAGTGTGAGTCTGAGTGTGAGTCTGAGTGTGAGTCTGTGTGTGTGAGGTGTGTGTGTTCCGCCGCTGCAGGACGTGGATGCGATCTGATGTGAGTGTGAAAGTGTGAGTGTGCGTGTGAGTGTGCGTGTGAGTCTGAGTGTGAGTCTGAGTGTGAGTCTGCGTGTGAGTCTGAGTGTGAGTCTGAGTGTGAGTCTGAGTGTGAGTCTGAGTGTGAGTCTGAGTGTGAGTGTAAGTCTGAGTGTGCGTGTGAGTCTGAGTGTGAGTCTGAGTGTGAGTCTGCGTGTGAGTCTGAGTCTGAGTGTGCGTGTGAGTCTGAGTCTGAGTGTGAGTCTGAGTGTGAGTCTGAGTGTGAGTCTGAGTGTGAGTCTGAGTGTGCGTGTGAGTGTGAGTCTGAGTGTGAGTCTGAGTGTGCGTGTGAGTCTGAGTGTGCGTGTGAGTCTGAGTGTGAGTCTGAGTGTGAGTCTGAGTGTGCGTGTGAGTGTGAGTCTGAGTGTGAGTCTGAGTGTGAGTCTGAGTGTGCGTGTGAGTCTGAGTGTGAGTCTGAGTGTGAGTCTGAGTGTGAGTCTGAGTGTGAGTCTGAGTGTGAGTCTGAGTGTGCGTGTGAGTCTGAGTGTGAGTGTGAGTCTGAGTGTGAGTGTGAGTCTGAGTGTGAGTCTGAGTGTGCGTGTGAGTCTGAGTGTGAGTGTGCGTGTGAGTCTGAGTGTGAGTGTGAGTGTGAGTGTGAGTCTGAGTGTGCGTCTGAGTGTGAGTCTGAGTGTGAGTCTGAGTGTGAGTCTGAGTGTGAGTCTGAGTGTGCATGTGAGTGTGAGTCTGAGTGTGAGTCTGAGTCTGAGTGTGAGTCTGAGTGTGAGTCTGAGTGTGAGTGTGAGTCTGAGTGTGAGTCTGTGTGAGTCTGAGTGTGAGTCTGAGTCTGAGTGTGAGTCAATTTTGGAGCATGACAGACAGACAGACAGACAGACAGATAGACAGACAGACAGAATAAGGCAATTATATATATAGATATTTCTAGGCTGTTAGACAAACTGATATATCGTGACATTATGATTACAGGGCTGGTTCTCTTCATCATTGTTAATATGTGATGTACATTTATTTATTAATCTTCAGCCCTGTTATGCCAAATGAGTGTTTTATATTATCTACTGCCAGCATAGGTCATGTGACCTCTAAAAAAATGCTACACAGCTTTTCTAATTATGTGATCATCATTAAATTATGGAGAAAATTACATAATTTTCCCTTTTAGAAGCTCTTATAATACTAATTGCATTGTGCAATACAAAAAAGCCCCATCTTACCACGCCGTCCTTTTTCTGTTGTGTTGATTTTAAATCACTATTTGTTTGTGTATGTCCTTTCTAGTCACGCATGAAACCAATAAAAATATTTTTGTATATTTGCAAAATATTATTGTGCATTTTGCCTTTATTAATCCCTTCACCCCCGGCCACTAAAACACCCTAATGACCGGGCCATTTTTTGCAATTCTGACCAGAGTCACTTTGACAGGTTATAACTCTAGAACGCTTCAACGGATCCTGGCGATTCTGAGATTGTTTTTTCGTGACACATTGTACTTCATGTCAGTGGTAAATTTAGGCCGATATTTTTTGCGTTTATTTGTGAAAATTTAGGAAATTTTGCGAAAATTTTGAAAATTTCGCAATTTTCAAACTTTGAAAATTTATGCCCATAAATCTGAGAGATATGTCACACAAAATAGTTACTAAATAACATTTCCCACTTGTCTACTTTACATCAGCGTAATTTTCGAAACAAATTTTTTTTTCGTTAGGAAGTTAGAAGGGGTCAAAGGTCATCAGCAATTTCTCATTTTTCCAACAAAATTTACAAAATAATTTTTTTTAGGGACCACATCACATTTGAAGTGACTTTGAGAGACCTAGGTGACAGAAAATACCCAAAAGTGACCCCATTCTAAAAACTGCATCCCTCACACTGCTCAAAACCACATCCAATAAGTTTATTAACCCTTTAGGTGCTTCACAGGAACCAAAGCAATGTGGAAGGAAAAAATGAAAATTTTACTTTTTAACACAAAAATGTTAATTTAGCCATAAAATTTTCATTTTTACAAGGGAGAAAAGAGAAAGTGCACAATACAATTTATTGTGCATGTTCTCCTGAGTACGCTGATACCCCATATGTGGTAAAAATCAATTGTTTGGGCGCACGGCAGAGCTCGGAAGGGAAGGAGCGCCATTTGAATTTTTGAACGCAAAATTAGCTGCACTCATTAGCGGACGCCATGTCGGGTTTGAAGACCCCCTGAGGTGCCTAAACAATAGAGCCCCCCCACAAGTGACCCCATTTTGGAAACTAGAGCCCTCAAATAATTTTTCTAGATGTTTGGTGAGCACTTTGAACACCTGGGGGCTTCACAGAAGTTTATAACGTTGAGCCGTGAAAAGAAAAAGTTTTTTTTTTACCACAAAACGGTTGCTTCAACTAGGTAGCTTTTTTTTTTCACAAGGGTAACAGGAAAAAATGCACCATAAAATGTATTGTGCATTTTCTCCTGAGTACGCAGATACCTCATATGTGGTGGAAATCAAATGTTTGGACACACAGCAGTGCTCGGAAGGCAAGGAGCGCCATTTGAATTTTTGAGTGCAAAATTAGCTGCACTCATTAGCGGACGCCATGTCGGGTTTGAAGACCCCCTGAGGTGCCTAAACAATGGAGCTCCCCCACAAGTGACCCCATTTTGGAAACTAGAGCCCTCAAATAATTTTTCTAGATGTTTGGTGAGCACTTTGAACACCTGGGGGCTTCACAGAAGTTTATAGCGTTGAGCCGTGAAAAGAAAAAATTGTTTTTTTACCACAAAACGGTTGCTTCAACTAGGTAGCTTTTTTTTCACAAGGCTATCAGGGAAAAAATGCACCATAAAACGTATTGTGCAATTTTTCCTGAGTACGTAGATACCTCACATGTGGTGGAAAGTAATTGTTTGGGCAAATGGCGGGGCTCAGAAGAGAAGGAGCGCCATTTGAATTTTCAAACGCACAGACGCAGTGCACTGATCGGCCGCTGCAGGACGCACGGTCGGATGCGATACAAAAAGCGTCGGGGATACGTAAAAAAAAAAGTCCCGCCAAAAATTGACCATGGATGCAGATCCGTTATGTGCATCCCTGATCAGCGCTTGGCGGGACGCACAGACGGATGCGATACAAAAAGCGTTGCAGATACGAAAAAAAGTCACGCCAAAAATTGAGCAGGGATGCCGATCCGTTATGTGCATCCCTGATTAGCGCTCGGCGGGACGCACGGACGGATGGGATACAAAAAGCGTTGCGGATACGTACAAAAAAAAGTCACGCCAAAAATTGAGCAGGGATGCAGATACGTTATCTGCATCCCTGATCAGCGCTTGGCGGGACGCACGGACAGATGCCATACAAAAAGCGTCGGGGATACGGAAAAAAAGGTCCCGCCAAAAATTGAGCAGGGATGCAGATACGTTATCTGCATCCCTGATCAGCGCTTGGCGGGACGCACGGACGGATGCCATACAAAAAGCGTCGGGGATACGGAAAAAAAAAAGTCACGCCAAAAATTGAGCAGGGATGCAGATACGTTATCTGCATCCCTGATCAGCGCTCAGCGGGACGCACGGACGGATGCCATACAAAAAGCGTCGGGGATACGGAAAAAAAAAAAGTCACGCCAAAAATTGAGCAGGGATGCAGATACGTTATCTGCATCCCTGATCAGCGCTCAGCGGGACGGATGAAGTGTAAAAATGGACAGGGGATACAGAAAAAAAAAAAAGTTATACTCAAAGTACCCAGAGGATGACTGACCAGAAGTGCTGCAGAGGAACAGATGGCAGAGAGATGGACAGCTTTACAGGAGCAGCAGGCAGATCAGCAGAATTCCCAGGAAGGACCCAGCGATGGAGGCAGATGTGATCGGGCCGGTGAAGACAGGTAAGAGGACGTCGGGGGAGAGCAGAGGGGGAGAGGGGGGGGAGAGCAGAGGGGGTGGGGAGAGCAGAGGGGGAGGGAGGAGAGCAGAGGGGGAGACCGGAGAGGGAGCTGCAGAAGCAGAATAGAGATAATGGGGGAGGCAGTCAGATCGCGGGGGGAGCAGATCGCAGGGGGGCACGGGCAGGGGCTAACACGGGAGCGCGCAGGGGCACCACGGGAGCGCGCACGGGCTGCAAGGTGAGCACAGTACTCACGTGCAGCAGGAGCGGTGACCCCAGCAACGGCGGCGGCGGCAGCAGCAGCGGTGGCGTGGTACCACAAGTACCAGCCACTGCACGCTGCATACATGTTGGGGGATGGCTCGCAGGCCAGCACAGGCCTGGGGAGGGCGGCCACCGGCAGATCAGACCGCCCCACTGCACACTGATTGGAGCGATTGCGCGTCATAGCACGATCGCTCCAATCAGTGCTGCAGGGGCTGGGGGTGACATGTTTGAGGTCCACCTATGATATGCTGCAGCAGCTGCGGCATCTCATAGCTGGATCTCACAGTATCGCACTATTTCCGGCATTATTTTTGCCGAAATTAGTGCGAACGATGTGGTTGGCGGTTCAGATTTGAACAGCCAATCACATCGATCGTCAATAGGGGGTGGCGATGCCGCCCCCCCTGGGGTCAAGCAAAGGCCCCTGCTGTAAGAAACAGCAGGGGACATCATTTGAAAGCCATTGCTATGGCCACGGCAATCAAATGAAGTTTAGGCAGTAAAATTACGTCCCTGGTCATTAAGTCACGTTAAAATAGGACGTAATTTTACTGCCCGCGGTCGTGAAGGGGTTAATGGTCTATTTAAATTTGAGACTGAGTCAAATTCCTCTACTAGTATGCTAGTTCAATATGCCTTCAATTTTGAATAAATCCCCAACAGAGTGAGCAGCAAAGCACCCCGACACCATCACACCTCCTCCTCCATGCTTCATGGTGGGAACCAAGCATGTAAGTCCATCCATTCACCTTTTCAACAAAGACATGGTGGTTGGATCCAAAGATCTCAAATTTGGACTCATCAGACCAAAGCACAGATTTCCACTGGTCTAATGTCCATTCCTTGTGTTCTTTAGCCCAAACAAGTCTCTTCTGCTTGTTGCCTGTCCTTAGCAGTGGTTTCCTAGCAGCTATTTTACCATGAAGGCCTGCTGCACAAAGTCTCCTCTTAACAGTTGTTCTAGAGATGAGGTGTGTCCAAACTTTTGGTCTGTACATGTATACGTATACGTACATGTGTACGTGTATGTACATGTGTATGTACGCATGTACATGTGTAGGTGTGTGTGACGACGTGGGCCCCGAGCGTGTGGGGAACCATGCGTCAGGTAGCGGAATTGAGGCACCAGGGCTGTGGAGTCGGAGTCGGTATAAAATGCACCGACTCCGACTCCTAAAATATATAATAAATTGGGGACAGTAGTGCAATGCAGAGTGTGATGAAATTTTTTTCATACGAATTTGGGAAACTTATGAAATGTCCTATAAATGTCTGTTCTATTCCTGATCTAAGGCTGCATTCACACACACAGCGTTTTTGCTGCGTTTTTTGAGGATACATTTTTTAGCTGCAAAAACAGATCAGCTTTTTAAAAAACTGCATCACCTGAAAGGTTTTTGAGCTCATAAATAATGTTTTCAATAGCAAAAGCAGATTAGAAAAACACCACACAAACTGACATGCTCATTCTTTGTGTGGATCCTCACAAAACGCTGTGTCTAAATGTCCTATCTTGAAACCCATTGCCTTTGCTGGGATGCCCAGAGTCACTGTATTTCACTGAATTATTTTGCCATCAATGTTCGATATGTTAGTGACAAGAAAGAAATTGATAGTAAGACACTGGCAGTAAAAGATAGTAAAGCTCATCACACCGGCCAGTTTCTCCAGGCCTTAGTGGAATAAGTTCTGCAAGATTACAAACTCAAAAAAGAACAGGTTCTTGCCATTGTAACGAACAATGCTTCAAACATAAGTACAATTAAACTGATGGATGAGAGTAATGAACAACAGCTAGAAGAAAATTTAGGATTCAGTATGTTTGAGATGGAAGGTCACAGTGCTGTTCATGTAACTGAGGAACAAACAGATATTACAACAGAAAAACAGCAAAATGATACTTTAGGATTAGATGATCTTGTTGAAGCTGCTTCAAAACACTTTTCTATTCATCACATGTGCTGCATTCTGCACACGCTGCAGCTGGCAATAAGAGAGAGTCTGCAAGAGGGACCCCGGTTTCACACATCCGTCTATTCGCCGGTTTGGCGGATGCGGCGCACTCCTGTACAGTGTATACAGTACAGTGGCGGCACGACAAACGACGGTCACATGCTTTCATGTGACCGGAGCATGGTGACCCGGAAGTTGTGGTGCTGCCACTGTACTGTATCGTACTGTACTGGCGTGCGCCACATCCCCCAAACCGGCAAAAAGACGGATGTGTGAAACTGGACGGACATACTGGAAATCTGATTGCAAAAGTGAGGAAGTTGGTTATTGCCGCCAGAACCCTTAAAATTGATTCCATCTTGAAGAGATGTGCTGGGAAAGGGGCAATTGTTGATCAAGCCACTCGGTGAGGCAGCACTTATTTAATGACTGAGCGATTGCTTGAACTAAAATCGTTTCTTATAGATATGGTAAACCCTCAAGTAACCTTAAATGATGGTCAATGGACACAGGTGGCTGAATTGAAGGAATTGCTTAATCACCCATTTACCGTGACTAAAAAATTACAAGCTGAGGATTTACAGTCAGGGCCAGAAATATTTGGACAGTGACACAAGTTTTGTTACTTTAGCTGTTTACAAAAACATGTTCAGAAATACAATTATATATATAATATGGGCTGAAAGTGCACACTCCCAGCTGCAATATGAGAGTTTTCACATCCAAATCGGAGAAAGGGTTTAGGAATCATAGCTCTGTAATGCATAGCCTCCTCTTTTTCAAGGGACCAAAAGTAATTGGACAAGGGACTCTAAGGGCTGCAATTAACTCTGAAGGCGTCTCCCTCGTTAACCTGTAATCAATGAAGTAGTTAAAAGGTCTGGGGTTGATTACAGGTGTGTGGTTTTGCATTTGGAAGCTGTTGCTGTGACCAGACAACATGCGGTCTAAGGAACTCTCAATTGAGGTGAAGCAGAACATCCTGAGGCTGAAAAAAAAGAAAAAATCCATCAGAGAGATAGCAGACATGCTTGGAGTAGCAAAATCAACAGTCGGGTACATTCTGAGAAAAAAGGAATTGACTGGTGAGCTTGGGAACTCAAAAAGGCCTGGGCGTCCACGGATGACAACAGTGGTGGATGATCGCCGCATACTTTCTTTGGTGAAGAAGAACCCGTTCACAACATCAACTGAAGTCCAGAACACTCTCAGTGAAGTAGGTGTATCTGTCTCTAAGTCAACAGTAAAGAGAAGACTCCATGAAAGTAAATACAAAGGGTTCACATCTAGATGCAAACCATTCATCAATTCCAAAAATAGACAGGCCAGAGTTAAATTTGCTGAAAAACACCTCATGAAGCCAGCTCAGTTCTGGAAAAGTATTCTATGGACAGATGAGACAAAGATCAACCTGTACCAGAATGATGGGAAGAAAAAAGTTTGGAGAAGAAAGGGAACGGCACATGATCCAAGGCACACCACATCCTCTGTAAAACATGGTGGAGGCAACGTGATGGCATGGGCATGCATGGCTTTCAATGGCACTGGGTCACTTCTGTTTATTGATGACATAACAGCAGACAAGAGTAGCCGGATGAATTCTGAAGTGTACAGGGAAATACTTTCAGCCCAGATTCAGCCAAATGCCGCAAAGTTGATCGGACGGCACTTCATAGTACAGATGGACAATGACCCCAAGCATACAGCCAAAGCTACCCAGGAGTTCATGAGTGCAAAAAGTGGAACATTCTGCAATGGCCAAGTCAATCACCAGATCTTAACCCAATTGAGCATGCATTTCACTTGCTCAAATCCAGACTTAAGACGGAAAGACCCACAAACAAGCAAGACCTGAAGGCTGCAGCTGTAAAGGCCTGGCAAAGCATTAAGAAGGAGGAAACCCAGCGTTTGGTGATGTCCATGGGTTCCAGACTTAAGGCAGTGATTGCCTCCAAAGGATTCGCAACAAAATATTGAAAATAAAAATATTTTGTTTGGGTTTGGTTTATTTGTCCAATTACTTTTGACCTCCTAAAATGTGGAGTGTTTGTAAAGAAATGTGTACAATTCCTACAATTTCTATCAGATATTTTTGTTCAAACCTTCAAATTAAACGTTACAATCTGCACTTGAATTCTGTTGTAGAGGTTTCATTTCAAATCCAATGTGGTGGCATGCAGAGCCCAACTCGCGAAAATTGTGTCACTGTCCAAATATTTCTGGACCTAACTGTAACTCCTGGCATTTTCATAAGGGAGTGGAAGAACTTGCTATTTTGCCTGTCCCAAAGAGGAGGTTTAATCGCAGATGGCATTTCTACTTCAATGAAACGGAGAAAGACACAGCTATTGGAAAATAAAATTCTTCTGGCAGTTGTTTATGTGGACCCAAGTCATCATATACTGCTTGATGATCAACAGCTTACTAAAGGAAAAGAAGCTTTGAGTGAGGTAGCAGTTAGGATGAGCAGCTACAGGACTGCCAGGTGCAAGAGGACTTGGGGCATGACAGTGCTACTGCTGCCATATCTTCATCCTCATCAGATGAGGAGTTTAACTTTGACAAGTATTTGGATGACATGGAGCAGCAAAATATTGCCGCAATGAAAAAGATTCCACTCCATCTCCTATAGCAGCAGATTGACCAGATTTCAGTAAAATTTTTCACTTGCTCTCAAAGAAATAGAATAATTCAACCGTTCATCAAAACTGACTGTGCATGAGGCAATTCCTTTATACCCGGAAATTATTAGAGATGTTGCCCATGTGGTTACGGCTTTGCCTCCAACCCAAGTTAGTGTAGAGAGGTTGTTCTCTAGCCTTAAAATTATTAGGTCAGATTTGAGGTCATCTGCCAAGAAGGATCTGATGGAGGCAATTCTATTTCTTAGAACAAATTCATAGACTGCACAAATGTTATTTAGTAGGTTTTTGTTGAAAACTTTTTTCTGCCACTTACATAGTGTTATATATAACACGATGTAATACACTATGTAAGTGGCAGAAAAAAGTTTTCAACAAAAACATACTAAACATTTAGCATATTGCTTATATTTAAGTGAAAAAGTTATTGTAGTACAATGTGAACATCAGACAATCATTTTTATGATACAATAATCAAGATATTTAGATATAATATAATTATTGGAATACTTTAGAACACAAAACTGTAATAAATTGTAAATATGTAATACAATATATTATATATAAATTATATAAATATATATTATACATGCACACAAAATATATCTGTAATCTACTGTATATTACATATTGTATAACATATTTACAATTTATTAGTTTTTTTGTGTTCTAAAGTTGTATTCCAATAAATATATTTTATGTTCTACCTAAACATCTTGATTATTGTATCATAAAAATGATTAAATGTCTGATGTTCACATTGTGCTACAATACATTTTTCACTTAACTATAAGCAATATATGTGGGAGTCGGAGTCGTGGAGTTGGTGCAAGGGAAATTGAGGAGTCGGAGTCGAAGGTTTGGTTTACCGACTCCACAGCCCTGTGAGGCACACAGGAACACTTTGTCACGTAAACAATCTAGGTGATTTATTCAGATCCTCATAAACCGCGTCGTATAACGGGCCACAGCCGCTCTCCCCGCAGTACAACAATGTCTCACTGTCGGTTTCAACTGCCGAGTGTCCATACAGTTCATTCTCTCGTATCAGCCATACTTCTATAAATTTAATAAAATTTTGATTAATGAAAAAATAAGCAATACATTTCGTTCAACTTCACAATTGTGTCCCACTTGTTGTTGATTCTTCACCATAACATTAAAATTTTTATCTTTATATTTGAAGCCTGAAATGTGGGAAAAAGTTGAAAAATTCAAGGGAGCCGAACACTTTCACAAGGCACTGTATATATACACACACACTGTATATACTGTGTATATATATTATATATACACACTGTATATGTGTGTGTGTGTATGTATATGTATATATGTATGTGTACTGTGGAGACACGGGGGTCAGTGAGCGCTCTCGTCCACTGGCCGCCTTTAGAAAGACAGCATGGCCCAGGGCTCATCCCAACTGAACGCCCGACCTCCTTAACCGTGGGTGGAACACTACTCAGACAACACAGGGTGATGGAATCACAATATTAAGACTTTATTAGATCCCCAAACAATTAACGGCACATAACCAGCAAAACACAAATGTAACAGGCAACAGAGTCTCACCCTTCCGCTGGCTCACCAGGGATTTAGAATGTCCGTGCCTCAGAACTTCCAGGGCTACTTACTCCAATCCAGGAGCACCCCGCTTTCGGCGGGCACCCACAGAGAATGGAATAACGCCAGATTTAGGAAGCTGGCTGTGGTCTGCAAAGTCTGTAGTCCAGTGACTGTATTGTCCCAAGCTGGATTCCTTCCTTAGGTAGTCCTTGATATCTCAGCCGAATCCTTGCATTTGATGCTGAAGTCCATATACAGTCATATGAAAAAGTTTGGGCACCCCTATTAATGTTAACCTTTTTTCTTTATAACAATTTGGGTTTTTGCAACAGCTATTTCAGTTTCATATATCTAATAACTGATTGACTGAGTAGTATTTCTGGATTGAAATGAGGTTTATTGTACTAACAGAAAATGTGCAATCCACAGTTAAAATTTGATCGGTGCAAAAGTATGGGCACCCTTATCAATTTATTGATTTGAACACTCCTAACAACTTCTTACTGACTTACTAAAGCACTAAATTAGTTTTGTAACCTCATTGAGCTTTGAACTTCATAGGCAGGTGTATCTAATCATTAGAAAAGGTATTTAAGGTGGCCACTTGCAAGTTGTTCTCCTATTTGAATCGCCTATGAAGAGTGGCATCATGGGCTCCTCAAAACAACTCTCAAATGATCTGAAAACAAAGATTATTCAACATAGTTGTTCAGGGGAAGGATACAAAAAATTGTCTCAGAGATTTATACTGTCAGTTTCCACTGTGAGGAACATAGTAAGGAAATGGAAGAACACGCCAGCTACATTTTGGAAGAAGGTCCTGTGGACTGATGAAACAAAGATTGAGTTGTTTGGTCATACAAAAAGGCGTTATGCATGGAAGCAAAAAAAAAACACAGCATTCCAAGAAAAGCACTTGCTACCCAAAGTAAAATTTGGTGGAGGTTCCATCATGCTTTGGGGCTGTGTAGCCAATGCCGGCACCAGGAATCTTGTTAAAGTTGAGGGTCGCATGGATTCAACTCAGTATCAGCAGATTTTTGACAATAATGTGCAAGAATCAGTGATGAAGTTGAAATTACGCAGGGGATGGATATTTCAGCAAGACAATGATCCAAAACACCGCTCCAAATCTACTTAGGCATTCATGCAGAGGAACAATTACAATGTTCTGGAATGGCCATCCCAGTCCCCAGACCTGAATATCATTGAAAATCTGTGGGATGATTTGAAGCGTGCTGTCCATGCTCGGCAACCAAACTTAACTGAACTTGAATTGTTTTCTAAACAGGAATGGTCAAATATACCTTCATCCAGGAACTCATAAAAAGCTACAGGAAGCGACTAGAGGCTGTTATTTTTGCAAAAGGAGGATCTTCAAAATATTACTTTTATGTCACTTTTATGTTGAGGTGCCCATACTTTTGCACTGATCAAATTTTAACTGCGGATTGCACATTTCTGTTAGTACAATAAACCTCATTTCAATCCAGAAATATTACTCAGTCCATCAGTTATTAGATATATGAAACTGAAATAGCTGTTGCAAAAACCCAAATTGTCATAAAGAAAAAAGGTTAACATAAATAGGGGTTGTGACGACATGGACTCTCATGGGTTAAAGTTTCTTAACATTCAGCCAGACTATTGTTCTTATGTGTGCTAAGTCATGTTTGCTTAGCTATTGCTCTCCAGACTTTTCCAGTAATCATTGTATTGTAGTTGTGTATTGATAATGTAATTACCTTAGTAGCCATTGTCTAGTCGGTGACTTGCCGACTCCATGTAGATATAATGAGTCTTTCTATGCACATCATTTAAATGAACATTATCCATGCAGCTTGAAATTCATCCAATGGGAGAAGCAATCTTGTCCAACCAATCGATGAGGACGCAGTGTATCCTAAGGGAAAGTTATGGCTATAAAAGGGACTTCTTTAAGCCACCAGGGTGGATGAAGGTTGATGGATGCTGATGGATCCAGTCTAAGCTCTTTGGAGCTGACTAGAGGATCAGGATATCTTATGGCTTCAATCTAGGGATTCCGGTCCCGGTTGGAGACCATATCCACAGTCTAGGGATTTCGACTCCGGCTGCCAGGATTGTAACATCATACCAGGACTACCTAAGGAGGACACTCAGGTTGGGACAGTTCAGTCACCTGGAACAGACTTTGCAGACCTCAGCCAGCTTCCTAAATCTGGCATTATTCTTTTCTCGGTGGGTGCCTGCCAAAAGCGGGGTGCTGCTGGATTTGAGTAAATAGCCCTGGAACCTCTGAGGCATGGACATTCTAAATCCCTGGTGAGCCAGCGGAAGGGTGAGACTCTGTTGCCTGTTACATTTGTGTGTTTTGCTGGTTATGGGTTATGTGCCGTTAATTGTTTGGGGATCCAATAAAGTCTAATTATTGTGGTTCCCTCACCCTGTGTTGTCTGAGTAGTGTTACGCCCATGGTTAAGGAGGCCGGCGTTCAGTTGGGATGAGCCACGCTGTCTTTCTAAAGGCGGCGGGTTTTAGTGGACGAGAGCACCCACTGAGCCCCGTGTCTCCACAGGGGTGCCCAAACTTTTTCATATGACTGTAGTATTATAATCCAGGTTTGGTAATGGCTTGCCAATCGGATCCACAGATCCTAGATTGGTAGCATGTAGCAGGAGTCTCCCTGGGCAATGGACAGTCCTCCTTCTTATACCCCTGAGCTCTCCATTCAGACCATTGGGGTCTTCACGATTGGTGGAAAAGACTGGGCTCTTATTGGCTAGATTTCAAGCCATATTCAAATATCCAGAGACAAGGGTGAAACAGGTAAAGGCCACGTCTCACTAAGCAACATCGCTAGCAACATCGCTGCTGAGGCACGACTTTTGTGACGCAACAGCGATGTTGCTAGCGATGTTGCTGTGTGTGACATCCAGCAACAACCTGGCCCCTGCTGTGAGGTCGCTGGTTGTTGCTAAATGTCCTGGACCATTTTTTAGTTGTTGCTCTCCTGCTGTGAAGCACACATCGCTGTGTGTGACAGCGAGAGAGCAACAACTGAATGTTCAGGGAGCCGGCTTCTGCGGACGCTGGTAACAAAGATAAATATCGGGTAACCAAGAAGCCCTTTCCTTGGTTACCTGATATTTACCTTCGTTACCAGCATCCGCCGCTCTCACGCTGTCAGTGCCGGCTCCCTGCACACATAGCCAGACTACACATCGGGTAATTAACCCGATGTGTACTCTGGCTAGGAGTGCAGGGCGCCAGCGCTAAGCGGTGTGCGCTGGTAACCAAGGTAAATATCGGGTCGGTTACCTGATATTTACCCTAGTTACCAAGTGCAGCATCGTTCCACGCGTCGCTGCTGGCTGGGGGCTGGTCACTTGTTGCTGGTGAGATCTGCCTGTTTGACAGCTCACCAGCAACCCGTGTAGCGACGCTCCAGCGATCCCTGCCAGGTCAGGTTGCTGGTGGGATCGCTGGAGCGTCGCTTAAGGTACCGTCACACATAACGAGATCGCTAGCGAGATCGCAGATGAGTCACCGTTTGATGACGCAGTAGCGATCCCGTTAGCGATCTTGTTATGTGTGACACCTACCAGCGATCAGCCCCCTGCTTTGAGATCTCTAGTCGTTGCAGAATGGTCCAGGCCATTTTCTTCAAAGGCGATGTCCTGCTGGGCAGGACACATCGCTGTGTTTGACACTGTGTGACAGGATCACAGTGACTGCTGAGATCGTTATACAGGTCGCTACTGCGACCTGTATTGTTTCTGCATCGCTGGTAAGATCTATCTGTGTGACATCTCACCTGCGACCTCCCAGCGACTTACCTGCGATCCCTATCAGGTCGCATCGTTTTCGGGATCGCTGGTAAGTCGTTGTGTGTGACTGGGCCTTTAGTGTGATGGTACCTTTAAGGCCCCGTCACACTAAGCAACATCGCTAGCAACATCGCTGGTAACAAACAACTTTTGTGAAGTTGCTAGCGATGTTGCTGTGTGTGACATCCAGCAACAACCTGGCCCCTGCTGTGAGGTCGTTGGTTGTTGCTGAATGTCCTGGGCCATTTTTTAGTTGTTGCTGTCCAGCTGTGAAGCACAGATCGCTGTGTGTGACAGCGAGACAGCAACAACTAAATGTGCATGCAGCAGGAGCCGGCTTCTGCGGAGGCTGGTAACCAATGTAAACATCGGGTAACCAAGAAGCCCTGTCCTTGGTTACCCGATATTTACCTTTGATACCAGCCTCCTCCGCTCTCACTGTCAGTGCCGGCTCCTGCTCTGTGCACATGTAGCTGCAGCACACATCGGGTTAATTAACCCGATGTGTGCTGTAACTAGGAGAGCAAGGAGCCAGCGCTAAGCATTGTGCGCTGCTCCCTGCTCTGTGCACGTTTAGCTGCAGCACACATCGGGTTAATTAACCCGATGTGTGCTGTAACTAGGAGAGCAAGGAGCCAGCGCTCAGTGTGCGCTGCTCCCTGCTCTCTGCACGTGTAGCTCCGTGTAGTGGTAACCAAGGTAAATATCGGGTTGGTTACCCGATATTTACCTTAGTTACCAAGCGCAGCATCTTCCACGCTGCGCTGGGGGCTTGTCACTGGTTGCTGGTGAGCTCACCAGCAACTTGTGTAGCGACGCTCCAGCGATCCCTGCCAGGTCAGGTTGCTGGTGGGATCGCTGGAGCGTTGCAGTGTGACATCTCACCAGCAACCTCTTAGCAACTTACCAGCGATCCCTATCGTTGTTGGGATCGCTGGTAAGTTGCTTAGTGTGACTGGACCTTTAGGGGTGCTTCACACATAGCGAGCTCACTGCCGAGATCGCTGCTGAGTCACGCTTTTTGTGACGCAGCAGTGACCTCATTAGCGATCTCGCTGTGTGTGACACTGAGCAGCGATCTGGCCCCTGCTGCGAGATCACTGCTCGTTACACACAGCCCTGGTTCGTTTTCTTCAAAGCCGCTCTCCTGCTGTGACACACAGATCGCTGTGTGTGACAGCAAGAGAGCGACAAATGAAGCGAGCAGGGAGCAGCAGCCAGCGTCTGACAGCTGAGGTAAGCTTGTAACCAAGATAAACATCGGGTAACCAAGGTGGTTACCCGATATTTACCTTAGTTACCAGCCTCTGCAGCTCTCACGCTGCCTGTGCTGCCGGCTCCGGCTCTCTGCACATGTAGCTGCTGTACACATCGGGTTAATTAACCCGATGTGTACAGCAGCTAGGAGAGCAAGGAGCCAGCGCTAAGCAGTGTGCGCGGCTCCCTGCTCTCTGCACATGTAGCTGCATTACACATCGGGTTAATTAACCCGATGTGTACTGTAGCTAGGAGAGCAAGGAGCCAGCGCTCAGTGTGCGCGGCTCCCTGCTCCCTGCTCACACTGGTAACTAATGTAAACATCGGGTAACCATACCCGATGTTTACCTTAGTTACCAGTCTCCGCAGCTTCCAGACAGCGGCTCCGTGCAAGCGCAGCGTCGCTTGCACGTCGCTGCTGGCTGGGGGCTGTTCACTGGTCGCTGGTGAGATCTGCCTGTTTGACAGCTCACCAGCGACCATGTAGCGATGCAGCAGCGATCCTGACCAGGTCAGATCGCTGGTCGGATCGCTGCTGCATCGCTAAGTGTGAAGGTACCCTTAAGCTGGTGTCACACATAACGACGACGACAACGACGTCGCTGCTACGTCACCATTTTCTGTGACGTTGCAGCGACGTCCCGTCGCTGTCGCTGTGTGTGACATCCAGCAACGACCTGGCCCCTGCTGTGAGGTCGCCGGTCGTTGCTGAATGTCCAGCTTCATTTTTTGGTCGTCACTCTCCCGCTGTGACACACACATCGCTGTGTGTGACAGCGAGAGAGCGACGAAATGAAGCGATCAGGAGCCGCCAGTGCGGTAAGCTGTAACCAGCGTAAACATCGGGTAACCAAGGGAAGACCTTTCCCTGGTTACCCGATGTTTACGCTGGTTACCAGCCTCCGCTCTTGCTGCCAGTGCCGGCTCCTGCACTGTGACATGTGGCTGCAGTATGCATCGGGTAATTAACCCGATGTATACTGTAGCAAGGAGAGCAAGGAGCCAGCGCTAAGCAGTGCGCGCGGCTCCCTGCTCTCTGCACTGTGACATGTAGCTGCAGCACACATCGGGTTAATTAACCCGATGTGTGCTGCAGGAGAGCAAGGAGCCAGCGCTAAGCGCGGCTCCCTGCTCTCTGAACATGTAGCACAGCGACCTTATGATCGCTGCTTCTGCTGTGTTTGACAGCTAAGCAGCGATCATAACAGCGACTTACAAGGTCGCTGTTACGTCACCGAAAATGGTGACGTAACAGCGACGTCGTTGTCGCTGTCGTTTAGTGTGACACCAGCTTTAGTTACATCACATCTAGCAAATCACTTAGTAATACAATGGGAAGTTTGCATAATTGATTTATCTGTGTGTCTGTCATTCATTAGCCAAGGCAACTACATGAGTCAACAAGAGTCTTGTAAAACAATGAGGGCTTATCCCCAATCTATAAACAATCTAGCTTCATGTCTGGCTGAATTTTAAGAAATTTAACCCTTGCTAAGCACTGACAAAGTCCATGTCATCACATGTCTATGTATATGTGTATATAGGTGTGTGTGTATATATGTATATGTAGGGGTGTGTGTGTGTGTGTGTGTGTGTGTGTGTGTGTCCTGTGACGACGTGGGCCCCGAGCGTGTGGGGAACCATACGTCAGGTAGTGGGATTGAGGCACACAGGAACACTTTGTCACGTAAACAATCTAGTTGTTTTATTCAGATCCTCATAAACCAAGCCGTATAACGGGCCACAGCCACTCTCCCCGCAGGACAACAATGTCTCTCTGTTGGTTTCAACCGCCGAGTGTCCATATAGTTCATTCTCTGGTATCAGCCAGTCCACATTTCCTTTTCTCAGGGTTACCTGTCAGTCGCTTTGCAGGTTTCTATGTAGGCTCGACCTCCAGAGAGACTCTCACTGGGCTCACTAACCTGGCCCTCGGACCAGCTCCGTTCGACGGCACCTGCTGTCAGGCCAGAGCCCCAGTAGACTCTGCAACTCCATGGACTTTCACAGCCCTTTGCTGTCTCAGCATGCACATGATCTCCTGACCATGTGCTTTCAGCAAGATGCTGTTACGTCCGGGTGGTGGAACCTCTGGGCCGTACACCGGTTTCCCTTGAGGAGGCAGCCAGGCAGGTCACCCCGCCAGAGGGTCTGGGTGCACGGTAGCCGAAGCACTGGTGGTAGTCAGACAGTCCGTAGGGGAGCAGGAAAGGTGGATGGAGTTCTGGACGGTAGTCCGGGTGACGAGGCTCAGAGTCCGAGGCCAGGTGGTAAGGTCAGGCGGGATCCGGAACCTGCTGAGCGATGGGACGGGTCACCAAACGGAGCCAGGGACTGGAGACTGGCGGAGCTGCAGAGGTGGTGGCACATCCGCCGAAGTCACCGTCAGGGTACGGGAAAGAGCGTGGTTCGGAGCGGCTGGCGTGGCAGGACAGGCTCTACGAGACAGGACAGGGTTAATACAGGCAAAGCACAAGGCAAAGCAATAGGGGACCTGAACACTAGCTTGCTAAACACGTAGAACAGGCCCCGCCCACCAGGAAAGTGAATCTTAATATACCCTGTACCTGTCTATGCAATTTCCTGTTTCTAGGTGCTGGCCCTTTAAGAGAGGGTCAATGACCGCGCACGCGCCCTAATGCGCATGTGCGAGGCCCGGGTGCCAGAAGCCAGAGGAGGGAGCGGTGAGTAGGAAGCAGGAGAGCCGGGCAAGATTTTAATGGCGCAAAAGTCCACACTGTTACATTTTTTATGTATGGTAAGATTCCATTTTGACTTTTACTTTATGCCCTCTAGTCCCAGCTGCAACAGCGACAATTTTGAAGAGTGGGTGGAGCCTCATGGGGAGAAACATCTAGCTGTGGGCACACAGTGCATTTGTTTTGCAGATTTGGTGCAATTTGTAGTACAAATCTGCATGTCTATCTTTATGCCAGCTATGGCAGCAAAGTCAATGTAAATGCTGATGTGCTGTGCGCATGTTATTTTTTCTTGCAGATTTGGTGCAATATACAGCATGCGATTGTAGTTGTTTTTCCTGCATTTTTTTAGCCCTTCAACCCATTGATTACATTAAGAAAAACGTATGGCACAAAAATGTACCAAAACGCATGTGTTTTTTGGTGCATTTTTCTGTCAGAAGCTGCAGATTTCATGGAGACCATTTCTGCACCAAATCTGCAACATGGGAACAGAGCGCAGCCAACAGAGTAGTCATAATTTACAACATTTGATTGGAGTGGATTTTTTGAGGACAACATTTTAGCAACTCCATTCTAGATGGTTCACTAATGAGCTGTCTAGATTGTAGTGGATTGTTTGATGATCTGCCCATAGCCTGCACTCTGGACAGGTCGGTGCTGAGGTGACTAGAATGGAGTTTTTGTGGAGGAATATAAGGCTATGTGCCCACGGGAGCTTGCATCTGCAGATTTTGCCGCGGAAAACATGCGGATTTATCCTGATTTTCCAGATAAATCCGCAGGTTTTAGCATGTATAGTCACTTCCCATGTTATCCTATGGGACATGGAGAGTGCTGTGTCCACGCTGCGGAAAGTGCGGCTGCCAAACATGCTGCGGATGTCCGCATCCGCAGGTATAATTGCATGTCAATTATTCATGCGGAATTACCTGCGGATGTCCCGGCCCTCCACTATGGAGATAGAGGCCGGGACGTCCGCAGGTAATTCGCATGAGTGTCCGCATGGGAAACATGCGCTCGTACCTGCGGATACATCCGCAGGTACGAGCGCCCGTGGGCACATAGCCTAAGGGTTGCATAATATTATATGGAGGAATATGGGGGCTGCGAGCTGCATAATGCTATATGGCTGCTGCATAATAGTATATGGTGGAATAAGGGCTGCACACTACTATATGGAGGAATATAGGGTCTGAATAATAGTATATGGAGGAATATGTGGGCTGCATAATAGTATATGGAGGAATATGTAGGCTGCATATTATATTATATGGTGGAATATGGGGTTCATTATAAAACAGATGACTATGAGGAGTGCATTAATATGAAGGACTATGGGGTGCATTATAATATATGGATAACTATGGGGAGTGCATTTTGATATATGGATAACTATGGGGAGTGCATTATAATATATGAAGGACTATGGGGTGCATTAAACTATATGGAGGACTATTAAGGTGCATTATAAACACATGGATTACTATGGGGTGCATTAGATGATATGGAGAACTATGTGGGGCCTATTATACTTTATGGAGGACTATGGGGGACCACATTATATTATATAGAGGACTATGTGGGGTCCATTATATCATATAAAGGCTTTGTTGGGCGGGCCCATTATATTATTTGGAGGGCTAAGAGGGAGCCTTTATAACTTTATCTAGTTATTTGAGGGTCATTATACTGTAAGCATATATGCCGTGTAAAGGTTTGTGAGGGGTCTATCATACTATGCAGAGGGCTGTGGGGGGGCATTATACTATTTAGAGGGATAGTATGGACCATTATACTCTATGTATGCACATTATACTGCATGGAGGGCTTTGTGGGGGTCACAGTTTGGGATCTTACTGTGTGGAGGTCACCATTCATTGCTTGGGTAACTGAAGGGGGGTACAGTAGGGTCATCATACTCTACTTGTGGAAGTTGCTGTGGAGGATTTTACTGTAGGGTATCATACAGTGTTTGTCGGACACCTTTGTTGGCGTCATACTTTATGGCTGCAATGGAAGGGGAATCTAGGGGCTTCAATAGGAGGAAAATTATTCTCCAAGGGTACGTGCACACGATCAGGATTCACTGCGTCCTGGACTCAGCGGGTTCTGACCTGCGGGGCCACGAGTCTTCTACGCAGCAGACCACAGTTGCCTATGATCAGTGTTTGGGGTGCTGCAATCTCTTGCTTCTGTTTTCCCTATGGAGAATGCTTGCGACTCCGCAGCAAACAATTGACATGCTGGGGCTCGGAAAGCCGCCCCGCAGGTCAGTGTTTGCTGCAGGAAAAACAAGTGGGCACGGGATTTTTTGATATCCCATCCACTGTGCTTGTACTGTACAACGCAGCATTTTTGAAACAGCTGAAGCATGCGGTGTCCAAAACACTGTGAACATGTTAACAATCATCGTGTGCACATACCCAAATAAGTGCTGTAAAGTTGTGAAGTATGCTTCTGTGGCCCAGACGATTATTTTTTTTGGGAGGGGCCCAATTAGAAATTTTGCTATGGAACCCCATGATTTCTATGTACGCCCCTGGCCTTCACTCTGTACAGTTAGGTTGAAGTTGCTGGAGCAAGGTTCTCACTGGATGAACAACAATCTAGACGACTCATCACAGAGACCACTAGAATGCAGCAGATTCCAGGAGCTCCTCAGACTACAATCTAGTGGAGTAGGAATTATTGAGAGATATATATACACCGTATTTTTTCGGACTATAAAGACGCACCGGACCATAAGACGCACCCTGGTTTTAGAGGAGGAAAATAGGAAAATAAAATTTTAAGCAAAAAATGTGGTTATAACAAACTGTTATAGGAGTAATGTCCCCAAATTCTCTACTAAGGTACCCCATCCTGGAAATGATCTTCCTGCCTTATTATATATAGATGTATATATAATTATATACAGTTAGGTCCAAAAATATTTGGACAGTGACACAAGTTTTGTTATTTTAGCTGTTTACAAAAACATGTTCAGAAATACAATTATATATATAATATGGGCTGAAAGTGCACACTCCCAGCTGCAATATGAGAGTTTTCACATCCAAATCGGAGAAAGGGTTTAGGAATCATAGCTCTGTAATGCATAGCATCCTCTTTTTCAAGGGACCAAAAGTAATTGGACAAGGGACTATAAGAGCTGCAATTAACTCTGAAGGCGTCTCCCTCGTTAACCTGTAATCAATGAAGTAGTTAAAAGGTCTGGGGTTGATTACAGGTGTGTGGTTTTGCATTTGGAAGCTGTTGCTGTGACCAGACAACATGCGGTCTAAGGAACTCTCAATCGAGGTGAAGCAGAACATCCTGAGGCTGAAAAAAAAGAAAAAATCCATCAGAGAGATAGCAGACATGCTTGGAGTAGCAAAATCAACAGTCGGGTACATTCTGAGAAAAAAGGAATTGACTGGTGAGCTTGGGAACTCAAAAAGGCCTGGGCGTCCACGGATGACAACAGTGGTGGATGATCGCCGCATACTTTCTTTGGTGAAGAAGAACCCGTTCACAACATCAACTGAAGTCCAGAACACTCTCAGTGAAGTAGGTGTATCTGTCTCTAAGTCAACAGTAAAGAGAAGACTCCATGAAAGTAAATACAAAGGGTTCACATCTAGATGCAAACCATTCATCAATTCCAAAAATAGACAGGCCAGAGTTAAATTTGCTGAAAAACACCTCATGAAGCCAGCTCAGTTCTGGAAAAGTATTCTATGGACAGATGAGACAAAGATCAACCTGTACCAGAATGATGGGAAGAAAAAAGTTTGGAGAAGAAAGGGAACGGCACATGATCCAAGGCACACCACATCCTCTGTAAAACATGGTGGAGGCAACGTGATGGCATGGGCATGCATGGCTTTCAATGGCACTGGGTCACTTGTGTTTATTGATGGCATAACAGCAGACAAGAGTAGCCGGATGAATTCTGAAGTGTACCGGGATATACTTTCAGCCCAGATTCAGCCAAATGCCGCAAAGTTGATCGGACGGCGCTTCATAGTACAGTAGTACAGATGGACAATGACCCCAAGCATACAGCCAAAGCTACCCAGGAGTTCATGAGTGCAAAAAAGTGGAACATTCTGCAATGGCCAAGTCAATCACCAGATCTTAACCCAATTGAGCATGCATTTCACTTGCTCAAATCCAGACTTAAGACGGAAAGACCCACAAACAAGCAAGACCTGAAGGCTGCGGCTGTAAAGGCCTGGCAAAGCATTAAGAAGGAGGAAACCCAGCGTTTGGTGATGTCCATGGGTTCCAGACTTAAGGCAGTGATTGCCTCCAAAGGATTCGCAACAAAATATTGAAAATAAAAATATTTTGTTTGGGTTTGGTTTATTTGTCCAATTACTTTTGACCTCCTAAAATGTGGAGTGTTTGTAAAGAAATGTGTACAATTCCTACAATTTCTATCAGATATTTTTGTTCAAACCTTCAAATTAAACGTTACAATCTGCACTTGAATTCTGTTGTAGAGGTTTCATTTCAAATCCAATGTGGTGGCATGCAGAGCCCAACTTGCGAAAATTGTGTCACTGTCCAAATATTTCTGGACCTAACTGTATATATGGCCCACGTGGTCACGGCAGGTGCTGCTACAGCCTGCTCGTGCCACCGATGACCCGCTCCACCCTCATTCACCACAGCCCTACATTCAGACTATAAGACGCAACCTCCACTTTCCCCCAACATTTGGGGGGAAAAAAGTGCGTCTTATAGTCCGAAAAATACGGTGTAATATATATTATATATGATGGATATAATTTTTATTACAAAAGCTAACACTGATTGTTCAGATTTTCCCAAATTTGACTTTTCCTGTATGCCCACCAGTCCCGGACGCAGCACCAACATTTTTGAAGAGTGGGCAGAGCTTCACGGGGAGAAGCGTAACAGAACCGTCACTTCTGTGTTATAAATTTTGACAGGAATATCCAAGGTACTGAAGTATGTTTATGTTGTAATGTATGATTTTATTTTTTTTTAACATAACACAAAACTAATACACAAAGTGACCCAAATTTCTCCCCCTCAACCTTTATTAATACTGACAAACAAAATTCTGATCTTCATTAATTGAGGCTGTAATCTTTTATGACTGTCTGCCAAAAAAAATAACTGCAGCAACTCCATTCTAGCTATTTCACCACAGAGTTTCTAGATCGGAGTTGCTGCTCTAAGGTTCATGATTTCTAATCTCATAGCACTGTCTATAAGGAACGTCCTCTGTACAGTAATTCCATTCTCTCACTACAGAGGTGACTAGATTGGAGTTGCAGAGAAAAAGAGAAAGCTGTGTAACAGGATCACCAAGTTTTTCAAAAATAGAAAATATTTTTATTGTTGACAAAAAACACCAAAAAAGTGTTAAAATCATTTAAAACACTAAAAAGTAAACAAACATACTGGGGTTTGCATCTAATAAAGCACAATAATCCCCAAGATTCCTCCTCAGTCAAACTATACTACACATGGGAAATGTACTTATAGCCATGCAAAAAGCAGCAATTTAGCAAATATATAACAGCCATAACACTTCATATAATGTGACAACTATAGTGCCTTGCTAAAGTATTCGGCGCCCTTGAATTTTTCAACCTTTTCACACATTTTAGGCTTCAAAGATAAAAATTTAAAATTTTATGGTGAAGAATCAACAAGTGGGACACAATTGTGAAGGTGAACAATATTTATTGCTTAAGTTAAATTTTTGTAAAAAATAAAAAAAAAACTGTAATAAAACTGAAACGTTGGGCGTGCAATATTATTCAAGCCCTTTCAGTTAATACATTATAGCACCACCTTTGGCTGCAATCACAGCTAACAGTCACTTGGGGCATGTCTTTATCAGTTTTGCACATCGAGAGACTGAAATTTTTGACCATTCTCCTTTGCATACAGCTTGAGCTGAGTGAGGTTGGATGGAGAGCGTTTGTGGACAGCAGTTTTCAGCTCTTTCCACAGATTCTCGATTGGATTCAGGTCTGGACTTGGCCATTTTAACACCTGGATACGTTTATTTGTGAATCATTCCATTATAGATTTTGCTTTATGTTTCAGATCAATGTCTTGTTGAAAGACAAAATCTCCGTCCCAGTCTTTTGTAGACTCCAACAGGTTTTCTTTAAAAATGGTCCTGTATTTGGCTCCATCCATCTTCCCATCAATTTTAACCAAATTCCCTTTCCCTGCTGAAAAAAAGCAGGCACAAACCTTGATGCTGCCACCACCATGTTTGACAGTGGGGATGGTGTGTTCAGCGTGATGAGCTGTGTTGCTTTTACACCAAACATATTGTTTGACATTGTGCCCAAAAAGTTCGGTTTTGGTTTCATCTGACCAAAGCAACTTCTTCCACATGTTTGGTGCGTCTCCCAGGTGGCTTGTGGCAAACTTTAAACAACACTTTTTATGGATATCTTTGAGAAATGGCTTTCTCCTTGCCACTCTTCCATAAAGGCCAGATTTGTGCAGTGTACGATTGATTGTTGTCCTATGGATAGACTCTCCCACCTCAGCTGTAGATCTCTGCAGTTCATCCAAAGTGATCATGCAAGAGGTCACCTGCATCTCGGATCAGTCTTCTTGTTTGACATGACATTTTTGGGGGACGGACAGGTCTTGGTAGATTTGCAGTGGTATAATACTCCTTCCATTTCAATATGATCGCTTGCACAGTGCTCCTTGGGATGTTTAAAGTTTAGGAAATCTTTTTGTAAGCAAATCCGGCTTTAAACGTCTCCACAACAGTATCACGACCTGCCTGTTGTGTTCCTTGGTCTTCATGATGCTCACTGTGCTTTAGGTCCTGTGCGCACACTGCGTTTTTACCTGCGGTTTTGCTGCGGAAATTTCTTGAGAAATGTTTGTAATCTTTCTGCAGACATTTCCCAGCAAAACCTATGGGAAAAAAAAATAGCTGTGCGCACACTGCGTTTTTTTTCTCAAGAAAATTCTTTCTGCAGAATTTCTTGAGAAATTTCTTGAGAAAATATGCATGTCACTTCTTTTCCGTAGGTACCTGTGGTATTTCACTCCATTCACTGTAATGTAATCGCGAAAAACCGCGGGTATACCACAGGTAGCAAATGATGTGCGGTATACCCTTGGTATAGCCGCGGTTTACCTGCGGTAATGTTCATCACTGCCTGCGTTTTGCAGGGAAGTGATGTCATTTTGACAGGAAGAGGAAGCGGAGCAGAGCATAAACACACATCACACTCCCTGGACGCCGCACGGAAGCACTTCCGTGTGACCTCCGTCGGGTGCCCGTGCAGTCTGTGTCCCGCTCCAGCCCCGCGGCTGCTCGCATAGCAGTGTGTCAGTGTCTGGCCGCACTGCAGTGTCAGCAGCTTCTCACACTGCAGTGCTGGCAGCCACGGGGATGACGAGCGCTGCTGTCAGGTTAGATGAGATCATTACCTGCTGTGATGATCTCCTGCTCTCCTGACGTCAGCACTGTCACTGCCTTCCATTGCCCGCCGCAATCTCACGTCTCGCGGGTGGCCCGAGACTGTCACTAGCGGTGATGTCACGGGCTCTCGCGATACTGCTAAGAACGCGGCGGGCATAGAAGGCAGTGACAGCGCTGATGTCAGCAGATAGTCACTGCAGGTAATGATCTCATCTAACCTCCTGACAGCAGCGCTAGTCATCCCCTGCAGTGACCTTGGCTGACCTATTGATGTTAGCTCAGGTCACTGCACTACCCTCCCAGCCAATGGGGAACATTCTGTTCTTCATTGACTGAGACAGTGGCTATGGTATGGATCATCGTGGGACCCCCTTATTGGATTACACCGGACCCGGATTTGATTGTTCTTTTCAATAAATTGGTGAAAGAGGGAATGTTTTGGGGAGTGTTTTTTTCAAATAAAACTTTTTTTGTTGTCTATTTCTTACTGACTGGGTTTGTGATGTCAGGTATCTGATAGACGCTTAACATCATTAACTCCAGGGCCTGATGCCAGGTGACATTACACATCTGGCATCACCCCCATGTATTACCCAGTTTGCCACAGCACCAGGGCAACGGGATGAGTTGGGGCAAAGTGCCAGGATTGACACGTCTAATGCATGCACCACTTCTGGGGCAGCTGCAGCCTGCTATTTTTAGGCTGGGGAGTTTCCAATAATGGTGGACCTCCCTAGTCTGAGAATACCAGACCACAGCTGTCCGCTTTACCTTGGCTGGTGATCCAATTTGGGGGGGGACCCCACGTTTTTTGTTTTAAATTATTTAATTTAAAATAACAGCGTGGGGTGCCCACTGTTTTGGATTACCAGCCAAGGTAAAGCTGCCAGCTGTGGTTTGTAGGCTGCAGCCGTCTGCTTTACCCTAGCTGGCTTCAAAAGATAGGGGAGACCTCACATTGTTTTTTAATTAGTTATTTATTTTTTGGCTAAATACAAGGCTAAGCACCCTTTAGTGCCACATGAAAGTCACTAAAGGGTGCCAGCTTAGAATATGCAGGGAGGTGGGACATTATATAGGTCTTTCTTATCTATTATCTATTCATCTATCCATCTTTCCCTCTATCCATTGTCTGTCTATCGATTATCTATATTATTTATCGCAGTTACAGCTTTAAAAAAAAAAAAAAAAAAAAAAATCGCAGGGACCAACCTGTGGAAAAACCTCGGCAAAAACGCATGCGTTTTTCCCCGCGGTTTTGGTGCGTTTTTTTTTCTGCAGGTGCAGTAATCTTCAACTCCCAGAAGTTTCTCAAGAAATTTTCTTGAGAAAAATCACTTTTCTAGTGTGCACATAGCCTTAAACAGAACACCGAGACCATCACTGAGCAGGTACATTTATACAGAGACTTGATTACACACAGGTGGCTTATATTTATCATCAGACATTTAGGACAACATTGGATCATTCAGAGATCCTCAATGAACTTCTGGAGTGAGTTTGCTGCACTGAAAAATAAAAGGGGACGAATAATATTGCACGCCCCAATTTTCAGTTATTTTTTACAAAAATTTAAAATAAGCAATAAATATCGTTCACCTTCACAATTGTGTCCCACTTCTTGATTCTTCACCATAACATTAAAATTTTTATCTTTATGTTTGAAGCCAGAAATGTGGGAAAAGGTTAAAAAATTCAATGGAGCTGAACACTTTCGCAAGGCACTGTATATAAAGCAGCTGTAATTGCATATAATGTAGCAGCACTCAAAAAAGTATCAAGCAGCATATAAAAACGGATTTTTGTGTACTCACCGTAAAATCGTTTTCTCTTTGCCATCATTGGGGGACACAGGACCATGGGTGTTATGCTGCTTATCCATAGGAGGACACTAAGTAGATGCAACAGACATTAGCTCCTCCTCTGCAGTATACACCCCCTGGCCGAGCCAGGCAACCTCAGTTTTAGTACACAAGCAGTAAGAGAAAAAAAATAGTAAGAACTTATCTTAACGGAGGAACATGAGAAAAAGAATCATAACAAAATAAGGTACTGAGAGAACCAAGGCCCAACAGGGCAACAGGGTGGGTGCTGTGTCCCCCAATGATTGCTAAGAGAAAACGATTTTACAGTGAGTACACAAAAATCCGTTTCTTCAGCGCTCTATTGGGAGACCCAGACGATTGGGGTATAGCTACTGCCCTCTGGAGGCCACACAAAGCACTACATCAAAAGTGCAAGGCCCCTCCCCCTCTGGCTATACCCCCCCCGTGGTATCACGGGTTCTCCAGTTTTAGCTTTGTGTGCGAAGGAGGTCAGACATCCACGCATAGCTCCACAGATTTTAGTCAGCAGTAGCTGCTGACTATTTCGGATGGAAGAAAAGAGGACACATATAGTGTCCCCAGCATGCTCCCTTCTCACCCCTGGATGGTGTTGTAAGGTTGAGGTACCTATTGCTGGTACGGCGGCTGGAGCCCACATGCTGCTTTCCTTCCACATCCCCCTGAGGGGCTCTGTGGAAGTGGGATCCTGCCGGCCTCAAAGCTCTGACGCCGGGCTCCATCCACAGACCCATTTGAACCTGTTGGATACGGAGCTGGAGTACCGTTCAGGGACTTGGCCCTGCACCATTACAGGTACTCTGTGTCCCCGTACACACAGGCACAGCACACTCCAGACTTGCTGGGTGTGCTAGTGCGCCGGGGACAGTAAAGGGTTACAGTCACTGCAGCTTTGCTGAGTGACTTTGTGTTTTGGGAACTACCGCGCCGGACGCTCCGGGAGCGGCGGCGCGGCTGGGACTTGTAGTTCGCCGGGGACTGGGCGCCGACCGCGCTTTTACGGCGGCGGCGCTTATAAATCCAGTCCCCGGCTTCT
Organism: Anomaloglossus baeobatrachus; assembly: GCF_048569485.1. NCBI lineage: Eukaryota > Metazoa > Chordata > Amphibia > Anura > Aromobatidae > Anomaloglossus > Anomaloglossus baeobatrachus. Next base: position 214,369,298 of record NC_134357.1, on the reverse strand, counting down.
GCGGCCTAGTGCCGCTTCGTTCCCGCCCCCTCCCTGTCACTCAGGGAAGGGGACAGGCGCTGAGCAATCAGCAGCGCCGAGGGCTGGAGCCTTTTTACATGCTCCAGCCCTCTCACTGCACACTGTCGGGCGCCGGATTCCCGCTCTGCCTTGGGGGCACGCCCACGGCCCGCCCCTCCTCACATGAGCTGGGGAAGAAGCCGGCAGCCATTACTGAAGTCCGAGCTCGGATTTTCAGCAACCAGGCAGGACGGTGGCGATCATACACCCGCTTATAGGCGGGCGGTAAGCGGCACACATAGTGCTGACCACAGATAACTGCAGTGTGTACATGTGTTGTTTTTAACTGCACAGGTCGCTATATGCCCGCTTGGGGAGCGACACATCAGCAGCAGGAAAGCAGGTGTGCTAAGGCACAGGCTTTCTAGGCTGCTTGTATTGCACGACTGAGGTGTTCATTTGTGTTTATGTGTTATACATTGCACTGTACAGTCGCTAGTCTTAGCTATATTCTCCTGGAATGGCTAGACTACAGCAGCAGAAAACCAAGGGTGCTGGGGCACAGGTTTTTTTCTATGCTGCTTGTATTGCATGGGCTGCAGTGTGCATTTGTACTTGTGCTTGTATGCTATACATTGCACTGTATGGTCACTCTTCTGGGCCATATTCCCCTAGATGACTTGTCTACAGCAGCAGAAGAGCTGGGGTGCCAGGGCACAGGCTTCTATGCTGCTTGTATTGCATGTGCTGCAGTGTTCATTTGTACTTGTGCTTGTATGCTATACATTGCACTGTAGGGTCACTCTGGGCTATATTCCCCTAGATGACTAGTATACAGCAGCAGAAGAGCAGGGGTGCCAGGGCACAGGCTTCTATGCTGCTTGTATTGCTTGTGCTGCAGTGGTCATTGTACTTTATGCTTGTATGCTATACATTGCACTGTACGGTCACCAATCTTGGCTATATAATTCTACATAGCTAGTCGGCAGCGGCAAAACAGCAACACAGATTTTCAGTGCTGTTTTTACTACATGGGATGCTGTTCATGACACCGTCCCATTGTGTGCATGTTCCCCCGTAGCACGTGCCGGGGTCTCTAGCACTTCGTCTGCCTGGGTCTCTACTAGTTGTGGCCAAAGAAACCACCTGTCAACCCTGTCCATGGACAGGGACGGAGTAGTCATAATATAGAGACTTGCAGTCCAGACAGGCCATGGGCAATCTACTTGACCAAAAGGCAGCTCTTCAGGGCTTTGATACTGACATAGCTATCGATCCGGATACACCGGGTGGTAACGCCATACGGAATGATCCTATACCGTCCATCAATGGAAGGTTGGATCTTTCTCCCTCAGCTCCCCCAGTGGAGATAGGAGACGAACAGGAGAAGTCCCTTTTCAGTATCTCACACAGATGTTGAGTATTTTTCTGGCCACGCTGACTTCAGAGAAGCAGTCCAGGAACACCACGCTTACCAGATAAGCGTCTTCTCCAAACGTTTTTAGGATACACGTTATCCCTTTTCCCCTGACGCGGTCAGTGCTGGACCCAGGGTCCAAAGGTGGATTCTCCAATCTCCAGGCTTGCGTCTAGAGACATAGTTGCACTGGAGATGGGGCTTCACTTAAAGACGCCAGTCACAGACAGATGGACTCTGGTTGAAATCTGTCTAGGAAGCTATCGGCGTGTCGGTTGCTCCGGCATCCACAGCCGTATAGGCAACCTAACCTTTTCAGCTGTTCTTGCGCAGCTGGCCTTGAGCACAGGGACATCTGTACCGCAGAGGCGTCCGTAACCCGCAATGTCTGCACTGCGACTTACCCTGTTAATACTGTCCTAAAAGTACAGTCGAGGTTTCGGTCCTTCCCAAGCTCCGGTAGGTCCCAATTGTCCTCGGGCAAAAGGGCTACTAAACCTCAGACGGGCTCAGATTCCGGCCGGGCTCAATCACGCCCAAGGAAGGCAGTCGGAGGAACCGCTACAAGGCGGTCTCCTCAGGACTCTCAGTTCTCTCTCTCTCTCCGCATCCGCGGTTGATGGCAGAACCCCCCGCCTTTGGCGACATTTAGCTGCCACAGGTCACAGACCGGTGGGTGGCGAACATTGTGCTCACGTGCACAGGACAGTGTTCTAATCTCGTCCTCCGACTCCATTTCCCTGCTGCAGGCGGTGGAGGCTCTAAGAGCAGAAGGAGTGGTGATCCCTGTCCCCCCTCAGGAACGAGGGCGAGGGTTTGTACTCCAATCTCTTTGTGGCTCCAAAAAAGGACGGTTCCTTCCGTCCCGTTCTGGTCCTGACACTGCTCAACGAGCATGCGAACTCCAGGCGGTTCCGGATGGGATCCCTCCGATCCGTCATTACCTCAATGTCTCGAGGAGACTTCCTTGCCTCAACAGACATCAAAGATGCCTATCTCCACGTGCCAATTGCTACGGAGCACCAACGTTTTCTACGTTTTGTGATAGGAGACGAACATCTTCAGTTCGTAGCTCTGCCATTCAGTCTGGCGACAGCCCCACGGGTGTTCACCAAGGTCATGGCAGCAGTGGTAGCAGTCTTGCACTTTCAGGGACACCCGGTGATTCCATACTTGGACGATCTACTCGTCAAAGCACCCTCCCTCGAGGCATGCCAACGCAGCCTGAATGTTACGCTGGAGACTCTCCAGACTTTCGGGTGGATCATCAATTTGGCAAGGTCAAATCTGTCTCCGACTCAATCACTAACGTATCTCGGCATGGAGTTTCATACTCTATCAGCAATAGTGAAGCTTCCGCTGAACAAGCAGCGTTCACTGCAGACAGAGGTGCAGTCTCTCCTTCAAGGCCAGTCGCACCCCTTAAGGCGCCTCATGCACTTCCTAAGGAAGATGGTGGCAGCCATCGAGGCAGTTCTCTTTGCGCAGTTTCATCTGCGCCAACGGCAATGGGACATTCTCCGCCAATGGGACGGGCAGTCAACCTCCCTGGACAGGGAAGTCTCCCTTTCCCAGACGGCCGAGGACTCTCTGCTATAGTGGCCATAGCCCCCATCCTGGGCACTGGTCACGACAGATACGAGTCTGTCAGGGTGGGGAGCAGTTTGTCTCCGCCACATGGCTCAGGGGACGTGGACTCAGCAGGAGTCCACCCTTCAGATCGATGTTCAAATCGGGGCAGGGTATCTTACCCTATTAGCCTTCCAGAAGTGGCTAGAAAGAGAGCAGATCCGAATCCAGTCGGACATCTCCACAGCGGTGGCATACATCAACCACCAAGAAGGGGCGCGCAGTCAGCAAGCCTTCCAGGAAGTCCGGCGAATCCTCATGTGGGTGGAGGACACAGCATCCACCATATCCGCAGTTCACATCCCGGGCGTAGAAAACTGGGAAGCAGACTTCCTCAGTCGCCAGGGTATGGACGCGGGGGAATGGTCCCTTCACTCGGACGTGTTTCAGGAAATCTGTTGCCGCTGGGGGGTGCCGGACGTCGACCTAATGGCGTCTCGGCACACCAACAAGGTCCCGGCATTTATGGCACGATCGCGCGATCACAGAGCTCTGGCGGCAGACGCCTTAGTGCAAGATTGGTCGCAGTTCCGGCTCACATATGTGTTTCCACCTCTGGCACTCTTGCCCAGAGTACTGCGCAAAAATCAGATCCGATTGCAGCCGCGTCATACTCGTCGCACCAGACTGGCCGAGGAGATCGTGGTACCCGGATCTGTGGCATCTCACGGTCGGCCGACCGTGGTCACTACCAGACCGACCAGACTTACTGTCCCAAGGGCCGTTTTCTCCATCGGAATTCTGCGGCCCTGAACCTGACTGGGTGGCTTTTGTGTCCTGGATCCTAGCGTCTTCAGGATTATCCCAAGGGGTCGTTGCCACCATGAGACTGGCTAGGAAGCCCACGTCTGCTAAGATATACCACAGAACGTGGAAGATTTTCTTATTCTGGTGCTCTACTCAGGGAGTGTCTCCCTGGCCATTTGCATTGCCTACTTTTCTTTCCTTCCTACAATAGGAGTCAGAAAAGGGCTCGTCGCTCGACTCCCTCAAAGGGCAAGTCTCAGCACTATCCGTGTTTTTTCAGAAGCGGCTAGCACGTCTTTCTAAGGTGTGCACGTTCCCGCAGGGGGTTTGTCATATCGTACCCCCGTACAAGCGGCCGTTAGATCCATGGGATCTGAACAGGGTTCTAGTTGCTCTCCAGAAGCCGCCTTTCGAGACTCTGAAGGAAGTTTCTTTTTCTCGCCTGTCACAGAAGGTGGCGTTTCTCGTTGCGATCACATCGCTTCGGCGAGTGTCTGAGCTGGCAGCTCTGTCATCCAAGGCTCCCTTCCTGGTGTTTCACCAGGACAAGGTAGTGCTGCGCCCCATTCCGGAGTTTCTCCCTAAGGTCGTATCCTCGTTTCATCTTAATCAGGATATCTCCTTACCGTCTTTTTGCACTCATCCGGTTCACCGGTATGAGAATGATTTACGTTTGCTAGATTTGGTGAGAGCACTCAGAATCTACATTTCCCGCACGGCGCCCATGCGCCGTGCCGATGCATTTTTTGTCCTTGTCGCTGGTCCGCGCAAGGGGTTGCAGGCTTCTAAAGCCACCCTGGCTCGATGGATCAAAGAACCAATTCTAGAGGCCTACCGTTCTGCGGGGCTTCCGGTTCCTTCAGGGCTAAAAGCCCACTCAACCAGAGCCGTGGGTGTGTCCTGGGCATTACGTCACCAGGCTTCGGCTCAACAGGTGTGCCAGGCAGCTACCTGGTCCAGTCTGCACACTTTCACCAAGCATTATCAGGTGCATACCTATGCTTCGGCGGATGCCAGCTTAGGTAGAAGAGTCCTGCAGGCGGCAGTGACACCCCCGTAGGGGAGGGCTGTTTTGCAGCTCTAACATGAGGTATTTCTTTACCCACCCAGGGACAGCTTTTGGACGTCCCAATCGTCTGGGTCTCCCAATAGAGCGCTGAAGAAGAAGGGAATTTTGTTACTTACCGTAAATTCCTTTTCTTCTAGCTCTTATTGGGAGACCCAGCACCCGCCCTGTTGTCCTTCGGGATGTTTTTTGGTTGTTTGCGGGTACACATGTTGTTCATGTTGAACGGTTTTTCAGTTCTCCGATGTTATTCGGAGTTAATTTGTTTAAACCAGTTATTGGCTTCCTCCTTCTTGCTTTGGCACTAAAACTGGAGAACCCGTGATACCACGGGGGGGGTATAGCCAGAGGGGGAGGGGCCTTGCACTTTTGATGTAGTGCTTTGTGTGGCCTCCAGAGGGCAGTAGCTATACCCCAATCGTCTGGGTCTCCCAATAAGAGCTAGAAGAAAAGGAATTTACGGTAAGTAACAAAATTCCCTTCTTCTCTCTGACGCCTCATTGGGGACACAGGACCATGGGACGTCCTAAAGCAGTCCATGGGTGGGAAAAATAAAAGAAAGACAACAACCCAAGGACCAGGAACCTGTCCCAGACAGTTTGGAGCGCCTACTGAGAGAGGTGCTCTACTGCCGTTTGCAGAATTTTCCTACCCAGATTTGCCTCAGCTGAAACCTGGGTATGGACTCTGTAATGCTTTGAAAAAGAATGTAGGCTAGACCAGGTCGTAGCCTTACACACCTGTTCCACTGAAGCCTGATGCCGAATGGCCCACGAAGCACCAACTGCTCGCGTGGAATGAGCCCGCAGCCCACTAGGAATGGGCTTGAGTTGCAAGCGGTAGACTTCCAGGATCACAGAGCGAATCCAGCGAGCCAGACTTGCCTTTGAAGCTGCCTGTCCCTTCTTAGGCCCCTCAGGAATGACGAACAAAGAGTCAGTTTTCCTAAAGGGGGCTGTCCTGGATATGTAATATCTGAGAGCTCTGACGAGGTCTAACGAATGCAGAGACCTTTCCACCCTATGAACTGGGTGCGGACAAAAGGAAGGCAGAACAATGTCCTCGTTCAAATGAAACAGGGTAGGAACCTTTGGAAGAAATTTCGGAAGGGGTCGCAGAACCACCTTGTCCTGGTGAAAGATCAGAAAAGGCTCGCGGCAAGAGAGTGCTGCCAGCTCCGAAACCCGTCTGATGGACGTAATTGCCACCAGGAGTGTTACCTTCCAGGACAGCAGAGCAAGGGAGGATTCCTTGAAAGGTTCAAAGGGGGACCTCTGGAGACCGTCCAGAACGAGATTGAGGTCCCATGGGTCCAGCGGCCGTTTGTACGGGGGAACTAGATGGGAAACGCCCTGGAGGAAGGTCTTGACTTGCGGTTTTTGAGCCAGGCGGCATTTGTAGAAGATTGAGAGCGCTGAGACCTGCCCAATAAGGGAGCTGAAAGCCAACCCCGCTTGCAAGCCAGACTGCAGAAAATCGAGAATTCTGGGGATGGCCAGAGGCATAGGCTGGACGTTAGTTTCCCTGCACCATGAAAGGAAGATTTTCCACGTACGGTCGTAAATGCGGGATGAAGCAGGCTTTCGGGCGCGATCATGGTGGAGATAGCCGCGGGGGAGAATCCCGCTCTTGTTAATACCCAGGTCTCAATGGCCATGCCGTCAGCTTCAGGGCTTTGGAGTTCTGATGGGAAATGGGCCCTTGGGTCAGCAAGTCTGGGATGTCTGGAAGGCGCCACGGTACGTCTGTGAGCATTTGTACTAATTCGGCGTACCAGGCGCGCCTGGGCCAGTCTGGTGCTATCAGTATCACTGGGACTCCCTCTGTCTTCATCTTCCTGATTACCCGCGGCAGCAGGGGTAGAGGTGGAAATATGTAAGGCAGGCGGAAGTGGTGCCAGGGGCAGACTAGAACATCCGCGCCGATGGACTGCGGGTCGCGTGACCTGGCTATGAACGCGGGTACCTTTGCGTTCAACCTTGAGGCCATTAGATCCACGTCTGGTGTACCCCAGCGATTGCAGATGTGTAGGAACACTTCTGGGTGGAGAGACCACTCTCCGGCGGCCAGGCCTTGGCGACTTAGAAAGTCCGCTGCCCAGTTCTCTATTCCCGGTATGTGTACCGCTGATATCACTGACCCAGTCTATACGGCCCAGCTGAGGATCCTGTGGGCCTCGAGATAAGCCGCTTTGCTGCAGGTGCCCCCCTGCCGATTGATATAGGCTACAGCTGTCGCATTGTCCGATTGGACTCGAATCTGATGACCTGCTAGCAGAGGGCGGAACGCCCTGAGCGCGAGGAAGATTGCGTGGATTTCCAGGATGTTTATGGGTAGGGAAGACTCCTGGGGCGTCCAACGTCCTTGAGCAGTGTGGTGCCGGTACACTGCTCCCCAGCCTAGGAGGCTGGCGTCCGTGGTCAGGACCAGCCAGTTCACTGGGAGAAAAGATCTCCCCTTGCATAGGGATGAGGACCGAAGCCACCAGTGGCGTGCATACCTGACTGCAGGCGTCAGGTGAAGATGTTTGCCCAGGGAGAAGGGAGAAGGGGCTCTTGTCCCAGGCAGCTATAAGTGCCAACTGCAGTGGACGGAGGTGCAGCTGAGCAAAGGGCACTGCCTCCATAGCCGCCACCATCCTGCCTAGCACCCTCATGCTGAATCGAATGGAGCGAGACGGAGGACGTAGAAGGCAGCGTACCGCTTGTCGTAGAGCGATCTCCTTGTCCTGAGGGAGAGATATCAAGCCCCGATGGGTGTCCAGGGACATGCCCAGGAAGGTGATGGATTGTGATGGGACCGGGGATGATTTGTCTAGATTCAGTAGCCACCCTAAGCGTGAAAGGGTGTCCGCGGTGATCTGCACACTGGTTGAGCAGTCGCGGAAGGAGGGGGCCTTGATGAGGAGGTCGTCTAAGTAAGGCAGAACGACTACTCCCCTGGCATGAAGGACACTCATGGCGGCCGCCATGACTTTGGTGAAGACCCTTGGTGCAGTGGCAAGGCCGAAGGGTAGGGCTACGAATTGAAAATGGGAGTCCTGAACCGAGAAGCGGAGGAACCTTTGGTTAGCTGGGGCGATGGGTATGTGCAGGTACGCATCCTTGATATCTATGGAGGCAAGGAATTCCCCTTTGACCATGGATGCAATAATGGACCTTAGGGACTCCATTCTGAATCTCCATACGTGCACGTTTGTTCAGTTGTTTGAGGTCCAGGATGGGTCGAACTGTCCCATCCTTTTTGGGGACCACAAAAAGGTTTGAATAAAACCCCCTGAACTTCTCGTCGTCCGGGACAGGTATTATCACTCCTGCCATTTGGAGCGAGTGGATTGCTGAGAAAAAGGCCTCGCGTCGTTTTTGAGTCTTTGGGGGTTTGAGAGAAAGAATTTTGTACCCGACCCCCGAGTCGGTTCTATGTGGTAACCAGAAGACACAAGGTCTCGCACCCATTTGTCGTCTGAGGCGGCAGCCCAGATGTGTTGGAAGAGCCGCAGTCGACCCCCTACAATGAGTGTGTCTTCCGGGGCGCCAAAGGAGTCATGAGGGGGGAAAACGTCATGGACGAGCCTCCCTAGTCCTGGACTGTTTTGGTCTAGGCTGCCATGACGAAGTGGGTTTCGGGGAGAGCTGAGGTCGGTCTCTGCGTAGTCCGCGGCTAGCGGCGGAGGCAGAGCGGGATGTCGACCAACCAAATGAGTTCCGAAAGGAGCGGAACGAGGACTGTGGATGTCTGGTGAAGGTCATCCTGGGCTTTAGCTGGGGAAGGGAGGTACTCTTTCCTCCCGTGGCGTCCAAAATGAGCTTGTCCAGACATTCGCCAAACAATCGGTCTGGAAAATAGGGGAGGCCCGTGAAAGACTTCTTGGAAGCAGAGTCCGCTCGTCACTGTCGGAGCCAGAGAGCTCTACGGATGGCTATGGTATTTGAGGCAGCAAATGCTGCGCAGCTAGCAGCATCAATGGAGGCCTGCATGAGGTACTCCGCCGCAGCGGCAATTTGAGCTGTTACCTCTGTGAAGGTATGAGGAAATTGGGATTCCTCAAGCGAAGTGTTAAGGGATTCTGCCCAGACCGAGATCGCCTTTGCGACCCACACAGAGGCAAAGGAGGGAGAGAGGGAAGAACCCGC